>NW_019431268.1:0-896 GCF_002814215.2 Seriola lalandi dorsalis
TATAATATAGCTCCTTACCTGTTTGAACTTAAATATCATAGTAAGTCTAATCACTAACAAAACGTTGTCTGTAACCTGTGTCAGGAGACATAAAGAACAAAGAACAGTATCTAAAACCAAAAAATGACCTTCCACTTCATCAATCTGACGCTGGAACTGAACTATAACTGCGTCAGATCCCCGGTGATATTGGGGCAGAGAGGTGTGACCTACTCTCTCTGTGGAGAAAAGCACACACAGTGCAAGTGAGACCGATATTACATTAAGATGTAAAAAAGGTCCGAGTGAGTGTATTCCACTCATGTTCAAGCATAGCCTCCTTCTGGACTATATAACACATAACCTTACTATGTGACAACAATAAAAACTCCAAAAACGAAAACCTAATGACGCTTGTAACTTCAGTCTTCCTCCAGCAGAATGGCCTTAAAATCAGCTGGTGACAGAAGCGTTCTCCTTTTTCTCCTCTCTTGGCTCTTCCATCCATCCTTCAGTTCTTCCTCGATGCGCTCCCTCTCCTCGCAGCGCCCGTCAACCCTCAGCTCCTTCAACAACGTCGCAGCCCCCGTTAGCGATGTAAATGTCTTCTCTCCGGTGTTCAGCTTGATTCACAGTTTTGCAGGGGGCAGACACTTCGCCTGTATGTCTTTCTTTTTAAGTTGTTTAATAACTTCGTGCACCCTCATCCGTTTCTGCTGTAAGTCAGGGGAGTAGTCTTGATCAAAGTAGATCAGTTTGCCTTGAGAGAGGACTGGACCCTGGCTCCATGCCTACTTTATGATCACATCCTTTACTGCTGCATCCAAAAATCTCACTATAATCAATCTTGGCGGGGCTGTAGCATCTTTGGGTTTGGCCACGAGGGAGCGGTGTACCCTTTCAATCTTAATATCCAA
>NW_019431269.1:0-848 GCF_002814215.2 Seriola lalandi dorsalis
ATGTCGATACTATGACTTTTTATGCCTTACTATACTATGTCGTTTTTATGACTTTTTATGCCTTAATATACTATGACTTTTTTTTGACTTTTTATGCCTTACTATACTATGACGTTTTTATGTTGTTTTTATGCCTTACTATACTATGACTTTTTATGCCTTACTATACAATGACGTTTTTTTGCATTTTTATGCCTTACTATACTATGACTTTTTTCTACTTTTTATGCCTTACTATACTATGGCTTTTTATGCCTTACTATACAATGATGTTTTTCTGACTTTTTATGCCTTACTATACTATGACGTTTTTATGCCTTACTATACTATGTAATTTTTATGCATTACTATACGATGACGTTTTTTGACTTTTTATGCCTTACTATACTACGTTATTTTTATGCCTTACTATACTATGACTTTTTATTGACTTTTTATGCCTTATTATACGATGACTTTTTATGCTTTACTATACAATGTTTTTCTGACTTTTTATGCCTTACTATACTATGACTTTTTTTTGACTTTTTATGCCTTACTATACTATGTCGTTTTTATGCCTTACTATACTATGACTTTTTATGCCTTACTATACAATGAAGTTTTTTTAAACTTTTTATGCCTTACTATACTATGTCATTTTTATGCCTTACTATACTATGACTTTTTATGCCTTACTATACTACGACTTTTTATGCCTTACTATACTACGACTTTTTTTTTACTTTTTATGCCTTACTATACTATGTCGTTTTTATGACTTTTTATGCCTTATTATACTCTGATGTTTTTATGACTTTTTATGCCTTACTATACTAGGACTTTTTTTTTTACTTTTTATGCCTTAC
>NW_019431270.1:0-878 GCF_002814215.2 Seriola lalandi dorsalis
AAAACATCCTCCTCCTTCCCGCCTCTGTAAATGTGAAAAAACATCACCACACTATTCCAGCCAATCAGCAACAGCGGGCGTTTGACTGCTCGACCTAAAAACACCAGTTTGCTCTGTGGATTTATTTGGTTGGATGAATTAGAAATGCTATGCTAGGTAAAGTTAGCTTCCTTGTTAGCTACAAACCTACGGTCCTCTCTTCAGTCACTGTACTTTTACTCTAAACCACTTCCTCTTACCAGTTTTCACTCAGCTGTGTTTGTGTTTTCTATTATAAGGTTTGTTTTTCTTCCGCTGTGAGAAAGACGATCCACCTCCACACGTGTCGTTGAAATGTAATACATTTTTGAAGTGAGTTTAAGGGGAAATATTGAGACAACTCGTTAAATCAACAGATCATTATGTGTTAAACACTGTAAAAACATTAAATGAGAACAGACTTTAACAGACACACTTACTGCAGTACAGAGGCTGTATCCTGGTCCAAAGTCGAAGCGACACTGTTGGTCCATTGAGTACTGAAACCCTGGCAACTGAGGCTGAGACGGCCAATCGTGGTTAAACGGGTCGTCACGGAGACAGTCGTACAAACTGCAGACAGAGAGACAGAGAGTAGAATCATGTGAAGTATCGTGTGTAGTATCATGTGTACTATCAGGAGTAGTATCATGTGCAGTACTCACTGCAGGTACTGGTGCAGCTCCCTCCAGCTGCACCTGGACCAGTGGTATCGATGGAAAGTGGCCTGAACCCGCGGAGACATGATGCTGCCCAACGGCACATCGTCAGCACAGTTATTGGCCTCACCGTCATGCTCCATACCCAACCTGAAGACAGATAGGGAGAGAGACAGAGAGAGAGAGAGAGAGAGAGAGAGA
>NW_019431271.1:0-622 GCF_002814215.2 Seriola lalandi dorsalis
ATAAAAAGTCACAAAAAGACATAGTATAGTGAAGCATAAAAAGTTTTAAAAAACGTCATAGTATAGTAAGGCATAAAAAGTCATAAAAACTTTGTAGTATACTAAGGCATAAAAAAGTCATAGTGTAGTAAGGCATTAAAATTAATAAAAATGTCATAGTATAATAAGGCATAAAAACTGATAACGTCATAGTATAATAAGGCATAAAAACTCAAAAAAATGTCAAAGTATAGTCAGGCATAAAAAATGAAAAAAACATTAAAGTATAGTGAAGCATAAAAAGTGAAAAAAACTTCATAGTATAGTGAAGTATGAAAACGACATAGTATCGTAAGGAATAAAAAGTGAAAAAAACGTCATGGTATAGTAAGGCATAAAAACGTCATAGTATAGTAAGGCATTAAAATTGATAAAAATGTCATAGTATAGTAAGGCATAAAAAGATTTAAACACGTCATAGTGTAGTAAGGCTTAAAAAGGTATAACAACATCACAGTATAGTAAGACATAAAAAGTCAAAAACACAACATAATATGATAAGCCATAAAAAGTCATTAAATCGTGATAGTATAGTAAGGCATAAAAAGTTATAAAAACTTTGTAGTATACTAAAGCATAAAAA
>NW_019431273.1:0-657 GCF_002814215.2 Seriola lalandi dorsalis
TGTACAGGAGACGCCAGCTGCCTTTAGGGGAAGAGTCTGAGCCAAACACCTCTGTCCACCTGGACTCCCGGACTCCAGCCAGAGAGCGGAGGTTCAGCACCTTGATGCAGCTGAGGTACAGCTGCTTCTTACTGCAGGAGCTGAAGCTGCCCTGCACTGGAGTCTTCAGTCTCCACTCCCCCACAGCAGGACTCACACTCAGTGAGGGGAAGATGTAGTCCTGTCCCTCACACCAGTGGTCGGCCATATTCCGGTTCTGAGCAAATGCCCTCAGAGGAGCGGGCAGCGAGTGCCACACCTTCTCCATGAGGCTCTGCAGCATCCTGGACGACCGGACGCCTGGGTGAGAGAGAGAAAGAGAGAGAGAGGGAGAGAGAGAGAGAGAGAGAGAGAGAGAGAGCAGAGGAGAGACCACCATGTAATGACAGTAATATTCAAAATTCAAAAAGCTTTATTGACATTAACAAAATCATGTTGTTGCCAAAGCAGATCACAAATTGTTAAAATATATAGATACAATACAATAATATGTTGAATATCGATGCAGATTAAGATCTAAAAATACAATATAATTGAATATTATATAAGAGTTTTCTACATTTACATATTAAATCACACAGACGTGTTTTCCTGGGGATGTTATTGTGGGTCAGGCTG
>NW_019431274.1:0-716 GCF_002814215.2 Seriola lalandi dorsalis
TGAACGATGAATCCATCAACACGTTTAACAATCCCAAAAAGCTCTGATTGGTTGGAGAGCTAACCAGTCATATCATATCCATAGACTGTATATAAAAAGGGTTTTTACCAGCGCTGAAGCCTAATGAATAAATGATTAACAGGAAAAGCAGCTGTAAATGGAAATTAAAGATTCAATCCAGGAATGTGTTCCCATTTTTTAAATTTCTTTTAAAATAGTTTTTCAAATTCTATTATTTATTCATGAATTAATTAATGTTTTAATAAATGAGAGTTTTATGTTGTTTTTGTAAATCCAATTTTTAAATCTGAAGTATCTATTGATGGATTAATTTTCATTTATAAATTCTTTTTACAATTCCTTTTTTTTTTAAATATGAAATTAAGGAAATGCTTAATTACTTTTCCTGTGACGTCTCTGGTCCTCCGTACATAATATATATTTTTCATATCGAATTTCTTTTTTTTCTTTTTGTTATCTTGTACCTTGACATGTTACAAAACATTGATCTGCTGTTTAGTGGCTGCATCACTTAAACCTGAGACATAAAATCCAACAAGCTTAATTCCACACTGGACTTTAGATTAGTACAGGACTTGAAGAGCGACTCTCACTGACCTCTCGTTGTCCTGGCGGATGTAGGTGAGCGGTCCGATCTCCACCCGGGCGATGTTGGTGTTCTGGTCCAGAACATGGATGTAATGATGAGGCGGGAT
>NW_019431275.1:0-635 GCF_002814215.2 Seriola lalandi dorsalis
GATTCTTAATCCTAGGATTTATTATGTGTCCTTCCATTTGTTTAATTGTGCTGCCTCTGTTTTCAGAGAAACTTGTTTGTTGATGTTTGAACTTGTGTAAACGTGTTTCATCAGTTTACTGTAAAGTGACCTACAGAAAAATGTTGGGCTGAGTTGTCAGAAGTACTGTTGTACAAAACACACTCACTGAGCACTATATTAGGAACACCTGTACACCTGCTTACTCAGCCAATCATGTTGCAGCAGTAGATCCAGGTGAGGAGCTTCAGGTGATGTTCACATCAGGTCTGATCTCCTGGATTTTCACTCACAACAGTCTCTAGAGTTTTTTTCCTCAGAACGGAGCAACAACAAAAGCATCCAGTGAGCAGCAGCTCTGTGTTGATGAGAGAGGTCAGAGGTCAGAGGTCAGAGGAGAATGGACTGGCTGGAGCTGACAGAAAGGCTACGGTCACTCAGATAACCACTCTTTACAACTGTGCTGAGCAGAGAAGCTTCAGACTGAACTACATGTCCAACCTACAACAGCAGAAGACCACGTCAGGTTCCACTTCCTGTCACCAGGACCAGAAACCTGAAGCTGCAGTGGACACAGACTCACCAACACTGGACAGGTGAAGACCTGGTCTGATGGA
>NW_019431276.1:0-820 GCF_002814215.2 Seriola lalandi dorsalis
CCACCAACATCATTCCTGAAACAATCCAGGGCAGAGTCTGTAGAGCAAATGTAGGTGCTGCTAACATTTGAACTCATCACCAACGGACAAACAGCTGTAACAACAGAAATCATTTCAACATCAACTTGTCTGTGATGTCACATCTCAACTTTAAATTGAAGCTGAGCTAAAATGAATGAGACTGAACTAACTGAACTAGTGATCTCGTTAAAGGCCTTCAAGTCCATTGTCCAGTGTTTGTAAAGTTGTGGCCGCCTGAGAAACTAAGTAATTAAAATCAAGACACGTCTGTCTTCACTTAATTACCCTGCAGGTAAACATACTGATTAATACATGTTTTTATCTTCCAGGACCAGAGATCATCAAAGTGACAGAAGGGAGTGATGTGACTTTACCTTGTTCCATCACAGGGAACATTGAGTCAAAGCGCTTTGTGTGGAAGAAAGACGGTCAGAAGGACGTGTTCTTCTATGATTCTGGCCCTTATTCCGGTCAGGGTCTATCAGGTCAATCTGACCAGTTCAAAGGTCGTGTCTCTCATTTTCCTGAGAAACTGAAGAATGGCGACGCCTCCATAAAGATCAGAAACACGAAGGTGGCTGACAGTGGAAACTACACCTGTGAATTTCAACTTCTTCCAAATCAAAAATTCCTCACGAAGCTTCTTGTTGGTGAGTGCTTTCATAACACAGCTGATTATTTACAGATGAGACTGGTTTAAGAGTCCCACATGGACTTTCATCAAATAGTCAGAATACACATCTGGCAGGACCTTGTCCCCACAGCGCTGCAGTCACATCTGGACTGATTCCCTTTGTAT
>NW_019431277.1:0-757 GCF_002814215.2 Seriola lalandi dorsalis
AGACCAGTTCGACCACTGAGACCAGTTCGACCTGTCTGTCTGTCAGAGTCAGTGGATGGAGTCAGTCCAGGAAGTCGTTCTCCGGCAAGTCGGTCCTCCACTCCAAACAGAGACGTCAAGAAGGTCTGTCCTACCTGTCTTAATGTCTACCTGTCCATCCGTTACCTGTCCACCAATCTACTTGTCTATCTGTCCACATGTCTACATGTGTACCTGTCCACCTGTCTACATGTCCACCTGTCTACCCGTCTACCTGTCCACCCGTCAAGCTGTCTACTTGTCCACCCGTCTACCTGTCCACCCATCCACATGTCTACCTGTCCATCTGTCTACATTTGTACCTGTCTACCTTTCCACCCATCGAGCTGTCTACTCTTCCACATGTCTACCTGTCCACCCGTCAAGCTGTCTACTTGGCCACATGTCTACCTGTCCACCTGTCTACATGTTTACCTGTCTACCTGTCCACCTGTCTACCTGTCCACATGTCTACTCGTCCACATGTCTACCTGTCCACCTGTCTACATGTGTACCCGTCTATCTGTCTACTTGTCCACATGTCTAACTGTCCATCTGTCTACATGTGTACCCGTCCACATGTCTACTCGTCCACATGTTTACCTGTCTACATGTGTACTTGTGTACCTGTCCACCCGTCTACTTGTCCAGTCGTCTACATGTTCACCCATCCACCTGTCCGCCTGTCTACCTGTGTACACAGGGTCTATGGTTCTGGTGGTTCTGATGGTGTTCCTGG
>NW_019431278.1:0-719 GCF_002814215.2 Seriola lalandi dorsalis
CTCTGCCGGCGCTCTGCCGGCGCTCTGCCGGTGTTTACCTCTCCCTCAGGTTCATCATCCCCTGCTGCTCCAGTCTGTTTGCCCTGCCCAGCACCTCGTCTGTCTGCCTGCCCAGAAGAAAACCCTGCTGCCTCTGCCTGTCCTGCTCCACTGTCATATTTAAATCCAAAATACACATTCAGCACTTAAGGAGTCAACCTGATCACCACAGTGTCCCACTCACGCTGCGAGCAATAAACCAGCCCCAAGACCTCTTCAAGTTTTCACCTTCATCATTGACTTCAGCTAACATGTGTCCATATGATACCATCAGAGTTCTGGACTAACTGCAGCTGATTTATCAGGTTCTTTGGCTGAGATAAAGGAGAGCCATCCCGCGGTCTAATCTGCTGGTTATGAAACCATGCATTAGTGTTTATATGAGTAGCTGGAGTCACTCAGGCCCCATATAGCAAGATCTGTGAGTGGTTTCATTGGAGAGGCAGTCCGAGTACCAGCTCCCGGCCAAGCAGCTCTTCTGTCAGGTCGCCGGGTTGACAGGTGAGGGCCAATCTTTTTCTGACAAAGCCAACCTCCGCAGAACTCGATTGGGCTTTTTGGTGCCTCTTATTCCTCCAGGGCCAAAGAGCAGTTGAACTGTTTCTTCGCATCAAGCGGTGATACCGTCGTTCTCTTCACATCTGTGGCACAAACATCTCTCTGGATCTAGATTTACAGCT
>NW_019431279.1:0-834 GCF_002814215.2 Seriola lalandi dorsalis
TATGTGGGTCTGCCGTGGTGAAACTACAATGGTGTGTTCCTTTAAATGTTGCTGCAGCAAAGAATTGCGGGACGGCATTTCTCCTTTCATTCCATAGAGGAAGGTCCAGTGTTTCCTATGCTAAAGGAGATAAGATAGGAAGCATTGAAGCTTCTTTCCTTATCATTTAGAGAAGTGGACCGGCTCTGATCATGATGCTGCTCAGATACTTCAGCTCATTTCACTCAGTTTCAACCTTCCTAAGAAAAAAAGACTTTTTTGACTACAGCCTCAGTCTCACTCACTCCCCCTTTAAAGGTTTCACAACAAGGTCAAAGCTGAACTCTGGCTGCAGAGTGCTGGATCATGGCACACAGTGATGCTGCAGCTGATCACTTGTAAATGGCCTCAGGGGTCTATGTACACTGAAATATGACAGTGGACAAGGACCTGCACATAATGTTTTATAGCCACATCACAATGACAGAGTTTTCAAAGGATATTCTGGTTGTGTGGTGTGTGAGAGTATTTCATTTCCATTAAAACAGTGGATTGTCCCATGTTTGTGTTTTGTGTAATCTGTGTTCTGAAGTATCACTGGAATTTCTACTCTTCTTTACAAACTCTTCCACCACATGATTCAACAAGAACCTAAAAACAAATCAATTCATGGTTGGTTCATCATGACATAGACATTTTGAATCATCAAACTCACACACTCACTTTTCTCACAACACTTGATATAAAAATAAATACTATATATATGTACATGCATCCAAAGACATACAATATTATTGAATATTTAAACAAGATGAAGCCTCTTTACTTAGGTGACCAGATGGTGTTCAATATATA
>NW_019431280.1:0-685 GCF_002814215.2 Seriola lalandi dorsalis
AACATGTCAAATACTACTATAATACTACTGTAATACTACTAACACGTCAGATACTACTGTAATACTACTAACATGTCAGATACTACTGTAATACTACAAACATGTCAGAAACTACTGTTATACTAACACTTCAGAAACTACTGTAATACTACTAACACATCAGATACTACTGTAATACTACTAACACATCAGATACCACTGTAATACTACTAACACATCAGATATTACTGTAATACTACTGTAATACTACAAACACGTCATATACTGCTGTTATACTACTGTAATACTACTAACACGTCATTCTACTGTAATACTACTAATACGTCAGATACTGCTGTAATACTACTGTAATACTACTAACACGTCTGTAATACTACTGTAATACTACTTTAATACTACTAACATATCAGATACTACTATAATACTACTGTAATACTACTAACAAGTATGTAATACTACTGTAATACTACTTTAATACTACTAACACGTCAGATACTTTGGAATACTACAGTAATACCACTAACACATCAGACACTAAAGTAACACTACTAACACCTCTGTAATACTACTGTAATACTACTAACACGTCAGATACTTTGGAATACTACAGTAATACCACTAACACATCAGACACTAAAGTAACACTACTAACACCTCTGTAATACTACTGTAATACTACTAACAC
>NW_019431281.1:0-595 GCF_002814215.2 Seriola lalandi dorsalis
ATAAAAAGTCCAAAAAACGACATAGTATAGTAAGGCATGAAAAGTCATAAAAATGTCATGTTATAGTAAGGGATAAAAAGTCAAAAAAACGTCAGAGTATAGTAAGGCATAAACAGTCAATAAATATCTTAGTATCGTAAGACATAAAAACGACATAGTATAGTTAGGCATAAAAAGCATAAAAAAGACATAGTATAGTAAGGCATAAAAAGTCATAAAATCATCATAGTATAGTAAGGCATAAAAAGTTTTAAAAAATGACATAGTATTGTAAGGCATAAAAACTATATGGAAAGTAAGGCATAAAAAGTCACAAAAACGTCATGGTAAAGTGAGGCATAAAAAGCATAAAAACGACATAGTATAGTAAGGCATGAAAAGTCATAAAAATGTCATAGTATAGTGAGGCATAAAAACCACATAGTATAGCAAGGCATAAAAAGTCCAAAAAACCGGAGTAGTATAGTAAGGCATAAACAACATAATATAGTAAGGGATAAAAAGTCATAAAAACGTCAGAGTATAGTAAGGCATAAACAGTCAATAAATGTCTTAGTATCGTAAGACATAAAAACAACATAGTATAGTTAGGCAT
>NW_019431282.1:0-967 GCF_002814215.2 Seriola lalandi dorsalis
CTGTAGTGGACTCTGTAGACTCTGTAGACCCTGTAGTGGACTCTGTAGACCCTGTAGACTCTGTAGACCCTGTAGTGGACTCTGTAGACCCTGTAGACTCTGTAGTGGACTCTGTAGACCCTGTAGACCCTGTTGTGGACTCTGTAGACCCTGTAGTGGACCCTGTAGACCCTGTAGTGGACTCTGTAGACCCTGTAGACCCTGTTGTGGACTCTGTAGACCCTGTAGACACTGTAGTGGACTCTGTAGACCCTGTAGTGGACTCTGTAGACCCTGTAGACCCTGCAGTGGACTCTGTAGACTCTGTAGTGGACTATGTAGACTCTGTAGTGGACCCTGTAGACCCTGTAGTGGACTCTGTAGACCCTGTAGACTCTGTAGTGGACTCTGTAGACCCTGTAGACCCTGTAGTGGACTCTGTAGACCCTGTAGACTCTGTAATGGACTCTGTAGACCCTGTAGTGGACTCTGTAGACCCTGTAGACCTTGTAGTGGACTCTGTAGACTCTGTAGTGGACTATGTAGACTCTGTAGTGGACCCTGTAGACCCTGTAGTGGACTCTGTGGACCCTGTAGACCCTATAGTGGACCCTGTAGACCCTGTTGTGGACTCTGTAGACCCTGTAGACTCTGTAGTGGACTCTGTAGACCCTGTAGTGGACCCTGTAGTGGACCCTGTAGACCCTGTAGTGGACCCTGTAGACCCTGTTGTGGACTCTGTAGACCCTGTGGACCCTGTAGTGGACTCTGTAGACCCTGTAGTGGACCCTGTAGTGGACTATGTAGACCCTGTAGTGCAGCGGTCCCCAACCCCCGGTCCCCGGACCGGTACCGGTCCGTGGGTCGTTTGGTATCGGGCCGCACAGAAAGAAAAAATAACTTACATTATTTCCTTTTTATTTATTATCCAAGTCTGAACAAATGTTTTATTTTGAAAAATGACCGAATTCTGTCCGTTACATCCGTC
>NW_019431283.1:0-1015 GCF_002814215.2 Seriola lalandi dorsalis
TGCACAAACTAGAAAGGGAACCAGCTCCGACCCACATGGTGACATGATGTCATTGACGTGATGTGCAAATGAGCGATAGAAAACCGATATCGCTCATTTCTAAATCCGCCATTGCCTTAACTTTAACTTCTATATTTGAAAAGAATCAAATAAAAACTATGAAATCATCCATTAACTTATTTACTAATAGAGTATCTTTTTAAGTCATCCATTTAAAAATGGTTAACACTGCAGTTCTTGTGAAAACCATATCCTTTAAGCAGCATTGACAGCTGAGCTCTGTAAATATAAGTATAAGAAATTATAAACTGAAAAGATGTGAATTTAAAACATGAAATGAATGAAAAGTACTCTTTTATCAGAACAACATTCAATAAGATGTACTTGTTGATTACAGTGCGAAGGAGAAGTTCAACTGAAATTACAACTGAGAGAGTTCCAATATCAGAGGTAATGTCGGGTCATCTTTTAATGAATGTCATTTTTGTGTGTGAATATAATTCATCACCGGAGGTTGGTTGGTGTTGTTCAGCATTTGTGATCACACATCTTACTTAATCTGAAAAACATTCTGACATTTGACTTACAGATTGATTCCCACCCAAATTTGCTTTCACTCCATAACTCTGTCATCAATTATTCAAAATTTGTTCGTATACATGTGTATGCAGGTGTGTCTATTTTCACCAAGGCCCAGTTATGTAACTTAACTTAAATCAGTAAGCTCCTATGTAAAACTGCAGACGTGTGTGTGTGTGTGTGTGTGTATGTGTGTGTGTGTATCAGATATCAGATTCCCTTCATGTTCAAGATGAAGTGAGTGAGTGTTGTGTTTGAAATTCATGAGTGTGACAAGATGAAGTTTCATTGATCCGGCAGAAACCTGTATATACATGTGTGTTTGTGTGTAGGTCATCAAAAGTGATTTTCTTTTTTGAAGCAAATGTATGTGAGTGTGAGTGTGTTTAAGTGAAAACAGCAAGGTATCTCTTCAGTCTTTGGTGTGTGTGTGTGT
>NW_019431284.1:0-778 GCF_002814215.2 Seriola lalandi dorsalis
TTTGTTTGTTTGTTTGCTAAGTTGTCGTTAAGCTAATGGTCTAATTGTTTTCTTGTTTCATTGAGTTTCAGTCTTAGACTGTTATTATTGTTTGTTTTTGGACAATTGTTAGTTTACATTTTTATAAGGGATTTGTGTTTATGTATCTTGTGTTTAATTGTGTTCTCCCTTCCCTCCATAGTTGCTGCGAGCTGACGGTGGTGGCGGTGTCCTGGGTGGTGCTTCCTCATCGTGTGCTGTGATTCTGGATTTGGTTGTTTTGCACTTCACGTGTGTGTGTGTGTGTGTGTGTCACGTGAGAGTGGGGTGCCTTTTCTTTGTTTTGGACTCCCTCCCCCCACATTGTCCTTCACCGTTGGTAAGCCTCAGCTACTGGAGTAGGGGGTTAATTATTAGTTCTGTCGTGAACTACCCTTTTTAACTTGTGCGACCAACTTCCAATAAACGTGTTAATTATTTTTGCTACCGTGAACCACGTCTCCTGCCCTTCCTTGTATTACTTACCTGTGTGCCTTCCTTCATAGTTATATTTATTTACAATTCCCTGGGTGCAATTCCCAGGGTGGCGTTGTTGGTTTCTTTGTTTCAAATTTCATAAGTGTAGTATAATATTTTGAGCCCTCGCATCGCCACATAAAGGTGCAATATAAGATGTAGGGGTGAGCGGATCGATTTAAATATCGATAGTATCGATACTAACGTTGGTATTGGGTATTGATCGATACTTGTTTGATGAGATCGATTCTTAAGTTTCAGTTTATCTTCTGTAGAACTCCAG
>NW_019431285.1:0-723 GCF_002814215.2 Seriola lalandi dorsalis
ATTAAATGTGTCACAACAGACTTTTATAAATGAAGCACTGTGATGCTACATGACTTACAGCTCCTATCTTAACTGCTTGGTAACCACGGTAACCAGGGTTAGGACCTGATTTAGGAGAATCCCAGATGAATAGTTCCACAGTTGGTGTTCCTGTCCTAAAACTGGAGACAGGAGAAGTTTTTACACAAACTTCCCAATGTCACAGATTCTTAAAAGTCAGTGTTAGTTTACGTTTGTACGTGAAGCCAACAGCAGTCCAGGTGTTGGAGTGGATGTTCACCTGCTTTCCTTTTTATATTCATATGTTCTTCATTTAAAAAGATAAATGACTCACAACATCTTAAAAAAACAGAAAAGAAAGAAAGAAGTGTTTGGAAAGAGAAAAAACATTTTGTCCCGAACAAAGAAAAACAGTCGTGTTTGATCATGTCAGTGTTTGTCTCACCTGTGTCTCACCTGCGTCTCACCTGCGTCTCACCTGGGTCTCACCTGTGCAGCCATCAACAGACCAGACATCCAGGACACAGACATGGAGGCCATCATGGACACCGTCGTGGACAGTCTCTTCTGTTTCTTCGTCACTCTGGGTGAGTTTGTCTCTGGCACCAGCAGCTCGTCTGCCAGTCTTCGTCACGCCGCGACCGTTATCTGTCAAACATACAGAAAAGAAAAGAAATAGAAGCTTCGTTCAAAAACAGACGATCCCAGATGTTCTGATATGAT
>NW_019431286.1:0-749 GCF_002814215.2 Seriola lalandi dorsalis
ATGGTGGTATAGTGGTGAGCATAGCTGCCTTCCAAGCAGTTGACCCGGGTTCGATTCCCGGCCATCGCAGTTAGTTTTTAGTGTCCAACTCTTGGATTTTCTGTCGGAAATGTGTCTCTCTGTACACTGTTCTCTACTAACACACACCACTGAGACTTGTGGAACATGATACCATATACAGACAGACTCTCCTGTACTTAAGCAGGACTAGAGGAACGGATGTTTCATAAATGCAAGAAAAACAAAGTTGTCTCTCAGCTTGTGACACTCAACAGTGTTTAACAACTTGTTCCACAAGTTCCACAACAGCAAAGATGTTTAACTAGTTCTTCACTGTGTGGATGAAAAATGGTGTCTCTCTGTTTCTTGGATGAACAGTAATACAGGGGTCTAAAGATTCAGTTGCAAGTCAAAGCCACATGTGAGCTCTCACAAGCATTTTATGAAATAAGACTGTGATCGCAATAAAATGTAAAGACTGATTTGAAGTTCTTCCACACTCTACACCACTTTTGGTTTTGGAACTCAGGTTTTCCGTAGCTGCCCTGATATACACAAAAGTGACACTCAACAGTGTTTAACTCAATCACTCTGTAGCTTTGATGCACCACGGTACAGCTTAACTGCTACTTCACAATTTCAAAGTCAAATTCCTCCAATGACGTAAAGTGCTTAGTCACCAGAAAATTTCCATGAAAATTCCCTGTCTTCCAAGCGATGGTGGTATAGTGGCGAGCATAGCTGCCTTC
>NW_019431288.1:0-668 GCF_002814215.2 Seriola lalandi dorsalis
TTGAGCTTCTTGTTGTGTTTTCATAACACACAACGATCGTTTATTGAACCTTTAATAATTTATCAGACAAAAAACGAAAATACAAAACATTTTTTTACTGCTTTTCTGTCCTTAAACAATTGTAAACAAACAATAACAACAAATAATAATAATAATGATCAGGTATAACCTGACCCTGATTCAGTCGGACCTGGTCCTGTCCGACCTGGTCCTGTCCGACCTGGTCCTGTTAGATCTGGTCCTGTCTTGTGTAGATGTTAACCATGTTGGTGTGTCGGACTGGGCACATGCAGGTCTTACAGCGTATCCGGTCTTTGTAAGGTCCAGCAGTGATGGGGGACTTCGATAAGATTGTTTCAGCTTCTTGAAGAATGTGACGTTTCCATGGAGATGGTGTGAGTCCAGACAGGAAACAGAAAAAAAGACAGGGAGGGGCAGGACGAGGAGTCAGTCCTGAACCCTGACCTGTCTTCATAATGGTTTCCTCCCTGAGGAGACTTCACGGTTTCCTGTTGGCAGATCCCTGACAGCCGAGGACAGCGTGTCCTGGATCACTGTGTCCACCACAGTCCAACGCAGTGTAAAATCTGCTGATACCATGGTAACCACAGTCACACAGTGTGGTTAAAGTCTGTTCTCAGAGTTATAGCTGAAACCTGTCAGAGATA
>NW_019431289.1:0-742 GCF_002814215.2 Seriola lalandi dorsalis
TCTCCGTGTCGTGAACTCTGTGAAAACAAAATAGAAATAAAGACTTTTTGAAGTGTGACGATGTGTTTTTGTTTTTAATGAGAGTTTTGAGTTTTGACAGAATATCAGCTGATAAAATAAACCTCAGTAAAGTCTCAGTCATTCTACGTTATTCTGCTCTAACTCAATATTTATCATCGTCTATGAGGACAGGAGGAGGTTATTCTTCCACTACAGCCCAGATCTTTCCACAAACAAACAAAATGGCCGCCACGTGTTTCGGGACAGAAGCGTCCTACGACCCGGAAACTGAACTCTGTCTCCATGGAGGACGGCAGCGCGCGCTTTACGTCAGATAACGTGAGTCAAATATACCTCGACTGCCTTTGTAACTGTCTGTTTGTTGCTTCACTAATGTTGAATTTCCCGCCGTGGCTGCTGTGTAAACACCTGTTGACGTGATGAGGTTTGACTCTGCTGAGCTTCCGTCTTCAGCTGCAGGTTCATGTCGAAACCAGCTGAACCAGATGAGCAAAACATGTTTTCACCTTCCAGGAGGCGTCTGGTGCAGAAATCAAACTTATATCATTTATTTTACGTTTTAGTAAGTTTTTAGGAAAACTTTGAGAATTTCTGTATTTGTCTTCACATTGTCTGAACATATAAACAGAACAGCTCAGGCTTCATTTACAGGGTTGACTTCCTATTTAGCCCCATAATATTATATATTGTGAATAATAATAACACAACAGTCACATCTTCA
>NW_019431290.1:0-715 GCF_002814215.2 Seriola lalandi dorsalis
TGAGTCGGCTGAACAGTCGACTCTGCCGACCTGAGGAGGCAAACAGACAGAGAGACAGGCAGACAGACAGGCAGTCAGTCAGACGGACAGGCAGACGGACAGGCAGACGGACAGACAGACAGGCACCTGTATGTGGTCGTTCCTGAGAAAAGCCTGTAGCTTCTTGTACTCGTTGGAGGCGGAGCTTCTGTCTCCAAACGTGAAACTGACCAACCAGCGATGACGTGACAGCTTCCTCTGGAGACAACAAGTCACACATCATCAAAGGCTGTCACATATTAACATGTACTGTAATGTTAAAGCTGTAGAGTATTTGTAGTGTGTGTGTGTGTGTGTGTGTGTGTGTGTGTGTGTACCTGGAAGCTGTCAGTGGTCAGCAGCTCCAGATCAGGCAGATGGTTGATGACCTGAGTGTAAATCTCTTTACTGTCCAGAGTGTTCAGCCACTGAAACACACACACACACACACAGCTTCAGTCAGTACTGCACACAGTATTACTACACACAGTATTACTACACACAGTCATGTGTTCAGTCTCTCACCAGGACGCTGCCTTCTTTATCCAGAGAACTTCCAGGTGGGAACAAAGCCGTGGCTCCACTGGTCACCTGACACACGGCAGATGGATTAAACACAAATACTAACAATAAACCATTACTACTAAAACTACCACTGCTTTAAAATCTACTTTCTCTGTTGGGTTTCTTTTATTTT
>NW_019431291.1:0-711 GCF_002814215.2 Seriola lalandi dorsalis
AAAATGTTTAGTAAGGTTAAAAAAAAAAATGATAATGAGGCAAAGAAACATCAAAAAACGTCATAGTAAGGTATAAAAAGGTAAGAAAAACGTCATAATATACTAAGGTTTAAAGATGTCATAGTATATTAAGGCCTATAACGTGAGAAAAACGACATAGTATAGTATGGTAAAAAAAAGTGAAAAAAACGACATAGTATATTATGGCAAAAAAAAATAAAAAATGGCATAATGTATTGAGGCAAAAAAATAGTCACTGGGAGGGGATTGAACCAACTACCTCGTGCTTGGGAGGTCACAGCTTTAACCAGTGTACTACCATGGTGGCTACTCAAGAGGCAAACTATAGTCGTACAGAAAAATAAAAATGTTTAGTAAGGTTAAAAAAAAAAATGATAATGAGGCAAAAAAACATCAAAAAACGTCATAGTAAGGTATAAAAAGGTAAAAAAAACGTCATAATATGGTATGGTATACAGATTTCATAGTATATTAAAACCTAAAAAGTGAGAAAAACGACATAATATGGTATGACAAAAAAAGTAAAAAAACAACATAGTATAGTATGGCAAAAAAATTCATAAATGACATATTGTGTTGAGGCATAAAAACATCCAAAACATTATAATGTAGTATGGTTGGGAGGTCACAGCTTTAACCACTGTACTACCATGGTGGCCACTTAAGGGGCAAACTATAGTCGTACAGAAA
>NW_019431292.1:0-807 GCF_002814215.2 Seriola lalandi dorsalis
CGTTTTTTTACGTTTTTATGCCTTATTATACTATTATGTTTTTTGACATTTTTATGCCTTACTATACTATGCCTTACAATGCTATGACCATTTTATGATGTTTTTATGCCTTATTATAATATAAAGTTTTTGACATTTTTATGCCTTATTATACTATGCCTTACAATGCTATGACATTTTATGATGTTTTTATGCCCTATTATAATATAAAGTTTTTGACATTTTTATGCCTTAT
Organism: Seriola lalandi dorsalis; assembly: GCF_002814215.2. NCBI lineage: Eukaryota > Metazoa > Chordata > Actinopteri > Carangiformes > Carangidae > Seriola > Seriola lalandi. The sequence continues at coordinate 236 of NW_019431292.1, forward strand.
TATAGTATGCCTTACTATACTATGCCGTTTTTTTACGTTTTTATGCCTTACAATACTATGCCGTTTTTTGCCATTTTTATGCCTTACTATACTATTACGTTTTTTGACATTTTTATGCCTTACTATACTATGATGTTTTTTGACATTTTTATGCCTCACTATACTATGCCTTACAATGCTATGACCATTTTATGATGTTTTTATGCCTTATTATAATATAAAGTTTTTGACATTTTTATGCCTTATTATACTATGTCGTTTTTTGACATTTTTTTGCCTTACTATACTATGCCTTACAATGCTATAACATTTTATGATGTTTATATGCTTTATTATACTATGAAGTTTTTTGACATTTTTTTGCCTTACTATACTATGACTTACAATGATATGACATTTTATGATGTTTATATGCCTTATTATTCTATGAAGTTTTTTGACGTTTTTATGCCTTAATATATTATGACGTTTTTTGACATTTTTAAGCTTCAGTATACTATGACGTATTTTGATTCTTTTATGTCTTACTATACTATGACGTTTTTATACCTTAATATACTATGACTTTTTTT
>NW_019431293.1:0-887 GCF_002814215.2 Seriola lalandi dorsalis
ATGCAGTTCTGAGTATACCACTTGCTGTAGAATGTTTATATGATATGAAAGGAACCCAAATTATGATGTCATCTTTTGGTGACATCATCATTGTGAGTGAATTCTCCAGTAACAGACATCCACTACAGGTTCATAACCAAGAAAATAACAAACTTCCAGATGTTAACCCCAGAGGAGAACCCAGCAGTTCCCCAAGGTGAAGGACCAGCAGCACATCTGGCAACTAAATATATCTGCCTGCCACAGTCTGAGGGACTCACAAAATCAAAACTACACATCTGTATGATGTTGTTTATTAAACTATTTTATTTCATTATATGGAAATCAAACAATGGGTTGCATCAATATGTGACACTTATTTAATATTCATATCTAGTCTACAATAATTTTAATCATCTGCTCTTAGTTCAGACAATTATAGAAAACTGCTATATTTAGGTTTTCAAATGTGGATCAGTGAATGGGTATGATATTCACTCAGTCCGTATGCTGATAGCTCAGCTGGATTCCTCCCTCAGTTCCTTAGTGGAAGTGGTGAGTAAATACAATGTTTTAACTATTCGGTCATAATTAAAGTAAAATTGTCAAGACAAAATGGTCCAAGTATATGTCAAACCATTTAATTCATAAAGTATCTATCTATCTATCTATCTATCTATCTATCTATCTATCTATCTATCTATCTATCTATCTATGGATGCAGGTGTTATTCATTACATCCATTCCTTCTTCAGACCAATTGACTGTTAGATGTTTGAAATCCACACTGTCAAGCTAAGACGGCCATAAATACGTAGCCTATTTGTTAAAAAATCAGGAAAGAAAGATCAGGAAGCAAGACAATGTGTGACAGGAAAACTAATGGCTTTTATTATCAAACTCAAACA
>NW_019431294.1:0-922 GCF_002814215.2 Seriola lalandi dorsalis
AAAACGTCATAATATAGTAAGGCATAAAAAGTCATAGTATAGTAAGCCATAAAAAGTTATAAAAACGTCATAGTATATAACGGTATAAACAGTCATAGTATAGTAAAGCATAAAAAGTCATAAAAACGTGATAGCATAGTACGGTATAAAAAGTCATAAAAAACCATAGTATAGTAAGGCATAAAACGTCATAGTATAGTAAGGCATAAAAAGTGATACAAAAAAAGTCATAGTATAGTAAGGCATAAAAGGTCATAAAATCGTAATAGTATAGTAAGGCATAAAAAGTCATAATACATTAAGGCATAAAAAGTCACAAAAAAGTCATAGTATAGCAAGGCATAAAAAGTCATAAAAAAGTCATAATATAGTAAGGCATAAAAAGTTATAGAAAAGTCATAGTATAGCAAGGCATAAAAAGTCATAAAAAAGTAATAGTATAGTAAGGCATAAAAAGTCATAGTATAGTAATTCATAAAAAGTCATAAAAACGTAAGGTATAAAATGGTATAAAAAGTCATATTATAGTAAGTTATAAAAAGTCAAAAAAAAGTTATAGTATAGCATGGCATAAAAATTCAGAAAAAAGTCATAGTATAGTAAGTTATAAAAAGTCATAAAAAAGTCATAGTATAGTAAGACATAAAAAGTCATAAAAAAGTTATAGTATAGTATGGCATAAAAAATTCATAAAAAAGTCATAGTATAGTATGGCATAAAAAGTTATAAAAATGTCATAGTATAGTAAGGCATAAAAAGTTGTAGTATAGTAAGGTATAAAAAGTCCTAAAAATGTCATAGTATAGTAAGGCATAAAAAGTCACAAAAACGTCATAGTATAGTAAGGCATAAAACGTCATAAAAACATCATAGTATAGTAAGGCTTAAAAAGTCATAAAAAGTCATCGTATAGTAAAGCATA
>NW_019431295.1:0-620 GCF_002814215.2 Seriola lalandi dorsalis
GTTTTATGCCGCTTTTATGCCTTACTATACTATGATGTTTTATGACTTTTTCATGCCTTGTTATACTATGACGTTTTTTGACTTTAAAGAGTGTTACTAGTATACTGGTTAGAGTTCTCGCTCTTCAATGAGAAGGTTGTGAGTTCAAGCCCCATCCAGGGCCACTTGCTTAGGAGTCTTGCATGTTCTTCTTGTGTCTCTATGGGTTCTCTCAGGGCAATCTGGTATCCTGTCACAGTCCTTAAAAATGCATTTTAGGTTTATTGCCGACTGTAATGCCTTACTTTAGTATGACGTTTTATGACTTACTATACTATGACGTTTTTTGACATTATCATACCTTACTATACTTTGACATTTTATGCCATTTTTATGACGTTTTTTGATTTTCTTTTATGCCTTACAATACTATGAAATTTTATACCTTGCTATACTTTGACGTTTTTTTAGTTTTTTATGCCTTACTATACTATGACGTTTTAATCCATAGATTACCATGATGTTTTTGTTTGTAACGAGTGTTAGTAGTGCAATGGTTAGAGCTCTCGCCTTTCAGTGAGAAGATTGTGAGTTCAAACCCTGTTTGGGGCCAATCCTTAGGAGTTTACTTGTTCTTCCTG
>NW_019431296.1:0-887 GCF_002814215.2 Seriola lalandi dorsalis
CCATCCTATCACACACCTCTTATTATAAACCAGAAATTTAATTTGGTCAATTTTAGGCAATTTTCAGAGCTGGTTCAGAGGTCAAATATGGTCTCTATATTTAATCTGCTATTTCAGGATAGCATTATCTGATTTACTGGAGTAATACCTCATTGTAAAGCTTATATTGTATTCTTTCTAAAGAGTGTTGGCTTTCCATCCTATCACATACCTCCCTTTATTAACCAGACATTTAATGTGTTCAATTTTAGGCAGCTTTCAGAGCTGAGTCAGAGGTCAAATCTGGTCTCTATATTTAAGTTATTTCATGATAGCATTATCTGATTTACTGTAGTAATACCTCATTGTAAAGCTTAAATTCTCCTCTTTCCAACAAGTGTTGGCTTTCCATCGTATAACAAGCCTCTTGTTATTAACCATACATTTAATGTGACCAATTTAATGCAGCTTTCTGATCTGGGTCAGAGGTCAAATCTGGTTTCTATATTTAAGCTGGTATTTCTGGCTAGCATTATCTGATTTACGGGGGTAATACCTCATTGTAAAGTTTAGATTCTCCTCTTTCCAACAATCGTCGGCTTTCCATCCTATCACAAACTTCTTGTTATTAAACAGACATTTAATGTGGTCAATTTTAGACAGCTTTCTATTCAAGCTGATATTTCAAGATAGCATTATCTGATTTACTGGAGTAATACCTCATTGTAAATATTAGATTCTCCTCTTATCCAACAATTGTTGGCTTTCCATCCTATCACAAACCTCTTGTTATTAACCAGACATTTAATGTGGTCAATTTTAGGCAGCTTTCAGTGCTGGGTCAGAGGTCAAATCTGGTCGGTATATTTAAGCTGCTATTTCAGGATAGAATTATCTGATTTATTGGA
>NW_019431297.1:0-686 GCF_002814215.2 Seriola lalandi dorsalis
GTATAAACCATGTTTACCGTCTGTCGTCATGGGGAACGTAAGATCACTCCCAAACAAGATGGAAGAGCTTACTGCGCTAACCCGGCTTCAGAGAGAGTTTCGTGAGTGTAGCATCATGTGCTTCACGGAGACGTGGCTGAGTGAACTTTCTCCCGACTCACATGTCACACTGGACAGATTTCAACTGGTACGGGCGGACAGGAAAACCACAGAGTGCGGTAAGAAGAAGAAGGGAGGAGGGGTTGCTGTGTTCGTTAATGAGAGATGGTGCCACCCTGGACACATCAGTGTCAAGGAACAACTCTGCACTAGAGACTTGGAGCTGCTAGCGGTTAGCATGCGGCCGTACTATCTCCCGAGAGTTTTCACATGTCATTGCGGTGACTGTGTACATCCCCCCCTCGGCCGTCGCCGCTGCAGCCACAGAACAGATCCATAGTGTTGTCTCTCAAATCCTAAACCAGCACCCCCATTCCCTCCTCCTAATCCTGGAGACTTCAACCACACATCCCTGTCCTCTGCTCTTCCTACCTTCACCCAGTATGTGGATTGTCACACCAGGGACAATAAAACTTTGGACTTGTTGTATGCTAATATCAGGATTGCATACACCTCATCCCCCCTCCCCCCGCTGGGACGCTCAGATCACAACCTTGTCCATCTGATCACAGACTACACCCCTCTGG
>NW_019431298.1:0-749 GCF_002814215.2 Seriola lalandi dorsalis
CAAATCAGATAATGCTATCCTGTAAATATCAGCTTAAATATAGAGACCAGATTTGACCTCTGACACAGCTCTGAAAGCTGCCTAAAAGTGACCACATTAAATGTCTGGTTTATAATTGGAGGTTTGTGATAGGATGGAAAGCCAACACTTGTTGGAAAGAGGAGAATATAAGCTTTACAATGAGGTATTACTCCATTAAATCAGATAATGCTATCCTGAAATACATTACATGTCTGGTTAATAACAATGAGGTATTACTCCAGTAAATCAGATAATGCTATCCTGAAATACATTACATGTCTGGTTAATAACAAGAGGTTTGTGTTAGGATGGAAAGCCGAAAATTGTTGGAAAGAAGGGAATCTAAGCTTTACAATGAGGTATTACTCCAATAAATTAGATAATGCTATCATGAAATAGCAGCTTAAGAGACCAGATTTGACATCTGATCCAACTCTGAAAACTGCCTAAAATTGACCAAATTAAATGTGTGGTTAATAATAGGAGGTTTGTGATAAGATGGAAAGCCAACACGTGTTGGAAAGAATAGAATATAAGCTTCACAATGAGGTATTGCTCCAATAAATCAGATAATGCTATCCTGAAATAGCAGCTTTAATGTAGAGACCATATTTGACCTCTGAACCAGCTCTGAAAATTGCCTAAAATTGACCACATTAAATTTCTGGTTTATAATAAGAGGTGTGTGATAGGATGGCAAGACAACACTTGTTGGAAAGAATAGAATC
>NW_019431299.1:0-889 GCF_002814215.2 Seriola lalandi dorsalis
CTAAATGAAAAGTTTAGAAACTCCAAAAACTGTGTTGTGGTTGAAAAGACCATTTACACTGTTCAGCAGTTGCATGATGTCCTTCTGGCCATAGACTGTATATAAAAATGGACGTAGTCTCCGGGGCTGAAAAGTGACGCCAACGCGGAAGTGCCTTAATGTGTAATACCACCGAGGTTCCGCTGGGGGCGGGCTCCAAAAAAACTCTGGTTCCAATACACACTCATTATAAAAACACCAACTTCTCTCATGAAATACTCAGACGATACATTTTTTCCGGGACTCATTACTGTGTGATGGGCTAAATTCACACCTCTCGTTCATTGTTCTGGTGGTCCATCTGAAAATAATCATCTAATTAATTAGATAGATAAAAACAGGTATTTCTGGGGGCGTGGCTGTTTGATTGATATACCTGGTCTGCAATGATTGATCGGATGACGCGGCCGGGAGGCCGATCACCGGAGGAGAGCTTGTGTCGTGAGCGTTTCGTATTGAATCAGTTGTGTTGAATATTATTTTTCTCAATATTTGTCGGTGGAAGAATAATTTAGCACTGACAGTTTTGCTGTTAGTTATTTAGTTTGAATGAGTTTTCAGTTCACAGTAATTATGGCTCATTCTTCGTCACTAACAAACTGGAGAGATGATGATAATATACTTTTTTTTTTCGGTAAGTAAATGTTTATTTTCTGAGCGTCCTACAGTTTTATTGTGTATGATGCTTGTAAAAAAGTTAGTGCGTTTTTTCCCTACGTGCTTTGACCGGAGAACAGGAGACAGTTAACACTTTGCTAACCTAGCTAGCTAGGTTAACTAGCTAGCTAGGTTAACTAGCTAGCTAAGTTGCCCGCTAGCTAGCTAGCTAAACACTAAGTTACCCGCTAGC
>NW_019431300.1:0-1203 GCF_002814215.2 Seriola lalandi dorsalis
GCCACACCATTAAGACTGTGTGAATATGGCCGAAAAAGTTTCTCAAAAGTCCACAAATTGGGTATCTACGGACTCGGCTCGTCACGCTGAGTAACATATGTCAGCCCCAGGCTTCTAAGTCGCTCCCGTCGGAAGGGATGCATAGTATAGTATGGCATAAAAAGTCATAAAATCGTCATAGTATGGAAAGGCATGATCCAAAATAATATAATTAGGCATAAAAATGTCAAAAATACATCATAGTATATTAAGGCATAAAAGGTCATAAAATCGTCATAGTATGGACAGGTATGATCCAAAATAATATAATTAGGCATAAAAATGCCAAATAAGATCTTAGTATAGTATGTCAGAAAAATGTCAAAAAACGTCGTAGTATAGTATGGCATAAAATGTCAAAAATACATCATAGTATATTAAGGCATAAAAGTTCATAAAATCATCCTAGTATGTAAAGGAATGAGTCAAAGTAATATAATTAGGCATAAAAATGCCAAATAAAATCTTAGTATAATATGTCAGAAAAATGTCAAAAAACGTCATAGTATAGTATAGCATAAAATGTCAAAAATACATCATAGTATATTAAGGCATAAAAGGTCATAAAATCGTCATAGTATGGACAGGCATGATCCAAAATAATATAATTAGGCATAAAAATGTCAAAAATACATCATAGTATATTAAGGCGTAAAAGGTCATAAAATCGTCATAGTATGGACAGGTATGATCCAAAATAATATAATTAGCCATAAAATGTCAAAAATACATCATAGTATAGTATGGCATAAAATGTCAAAAATACATCATAGTATATTAAGGCATAAAAGTTCATAAAATAGTCATAGTATGTCAAGGAATGAGACAAAGTAATATAATTAGGCATAGAATTTTTGGGGCTTTTTATGACTTTATTTGACAGGACAGTAGAGAGGGGGAATGACATGCAGTAAAGGCCGTCCAATGCTGGACTCGAACCGGTGCCGACTGCAGCGAAGACTGTAGCCTCTGCACATGGGGCGCCTGCTTAGACCACTACACCAAATGACTCCCCACATCATGTCATTTCAAGACATAAACGTTCATAAAACGTCAAAGTATGGTCAGGCATAATCCAAAATAATATAATTAGGCATAAAAATGCCAAATAAGATCTTAGTATAGTATGTCAGAAAAATGACAAAAAACGTCATAGTATAGTAT
>NW_019431301.1:0-706 GCF_002814215.2 Seriola lalandi dorsalis
CCCACATACAAACAGAAGAGACCTCCTCCTGGTCTGTGGGAGCTGAACTGAGTCCAGAGTGGACTCGCTAAAATCAGATCTGGTGCTTCACTAAAGTCAGATTTAAGGTGTCTCATGATCAGACTAAAAACACGGGTATATTTGACCTGGTCAGTCATTTCATTGAAACGTTGAAACTGAGTAACAAGGCCACGTTGTTGTTGTTGTTGTTGTTGTTGTTGTTGTTGTTGTGAGGGTTCTTCGTTGTGTTCAGTAGATAAACACGGAGGTGGACGCTACACTGCTTTCATCACTGGTGTCATGTTCTGCCACAACATGGACTTCACACCTTCATTACCACGATAAACACACACAGTTTGGTTTTAACACACATAGGGGAGATCTACGTCCCAGAGCAACTGATGAACACACTTCAGCCTACACCTTTTCAGTCCTGTTTTGTTTTTTGTTTATCTTTTGTTTTTTAATGCAAAAAAATAAAAAAAAAATAAAATCATTTTGCAATTATTTTGGCAGATATTGCGATGCGATTTCAGTTGGAATGGTAATTTTTCATTTCATTTTCACTGAAATTTGTTTAAAATGATGATGATGTGATTTTTGTTGGTCTTGTACCAAACAAGCTTGTTCCTTTAAGTCTGGAGAATATGACGTGTAGGCCGAGGCGTCTCCGTAGCATCACAACACTAACAATGCACAACAATGT
>NW_019431302.1:0-894 GCF_002814215.2 Seriola lalandi dorsalis
TATAGTTGTTAAATGTGCTAAAATTAATAATTGACCTGCAATATAATTAATAACTGTGTGATTGCAGATCACCTGGAGAGACATCGCAGGTCTGGACGAGGTGATCACAGAGTTAAAGGAGACGGTGATTTTACCTGTTCAGAAGAGACACCTGTTCCAGGGATCCAGGCTGCTGCAGCCACCGAAAGGTCAGACGGAGAGACATGATGTCATCGGTTCAATTAGTTTAATCAATTTAATTACATTGATTAGTTTAATCAATTCAATCAGTTTAATTAGATTAATTAGATTAATCAGTTGAATTAGATGAATCAGTTTAATTAGATAAATTATTTTAATCAGTTTAATTAGATGATTCAGTTTAATCAGTTTAATAAGATGAATCAGTTTAATTAGTTTAATCAGTTGAATTAGTGATTGTGTCGTTTACAGAGTCACATCATGATAAGAAGACAAGAGGAGGAGGGAGAGAAAAGGAATAAATAAAGAAGGGAAAGAAATATCAAAAGAGTAAGGCAGGAGAGGGGGAGTGGAGAAGGAAGGAGTGGAGAAGGAAGGAGTGGAGAAGGAAGGAGTGGAGAAGGAAGGAGGGGAAAGGAAGGAGGGAAGGGAACATAACAGTGTACAGTCCAGGCCAAAATACCAATACTGTCATCATGGCAACAGGTGTGTTGCTGTATGGGCCCCCTGGCTGCGGTAAAACACTGATCGCCAAGGCGACGGCCAAGGAGGCGGGGTTTCGTTTCATCAACCTGCAGCCGAGCACATTGACCGACAAGTGGTATGGAGAGTCCCAGAAACTGGCTGCTGCTGTGTTCTCATTGGCTGTTAAACTGCAGCCGTCAATCATCTTCATCGACGAGATAGGTGCAGTATGGACATTGGATATTGTAT
>NW_019431303.1:0-826 GCF_002814215.2 Seriola lalandi dorsalis
GTCTTCCTCAGGGTCATCGATGACATCACAGCCTTGTCTACTCCCTCTGTTTCAGGTGCAAGGCGGTGATTGACAGCAGAGGACAGCGAATCAGCTGCAGCCACTTCGTGGTGGAGGACAGCTACGTGGCGGGGGACCGGAAAAAGGTGGCCACACCCACCAGGTGAGGACCCTGTGCTCTCCGGAGAACCAGCTGGTTCCAGCTGATGTTCTTTGGTTCCAGCAGCTCTTCATGTTCTGAACCAGCTGGAGCTGCTTCGACCCGAGTCTGTGGAGCAGTTTGAATCCAAACTGATCAGAAGTCAGTTTTTTATCTATCACTGTTTGACAGAACATGATCAAAGGCTCATTCAAGAACACGATGAAGATGAAACAGTTTTACAGTGTTCCCTGTTTGATCATTGATCAGCTGACACAGATCAATAACCAGCGTGTGTCTGCAGGTTCCTCAGCAGAGCCATCCTCATCACCGACGCCTCCGTTCTGCCCTCAGACTCAGACCAACAGGTGAGTCGTTCACCATATACATTGTGTTTAGCCTTTAGCGGCTAACAGGCTAACACCTGTCAGTCAGCTGTGACTGACAGGTGTTAGTTAGGTGTGAAACACTAGCAGAATTAACCAGCTGGTTAGACATGATGAGTTAACTGGTTAGTGTTTGAGGTCAGCGGTCACGGTGTCCTTCAGCCCCAGTGCATTATGGGACAGATTTCAGGACTGTAGAAGAAAAGAGACAAAGTCAAATAAAAGAGTCAATTACTGAACAGAGAGAAAATCCCACAGTTCACCACATGCACGCACACACACACACACACACACACACACA
>NW_019431304.1:0-844 GCF_002814215.2 Seriola lalandi dorsalis
TTTATTGCATTTTTCCCTGTTCTGTGCTGAGCGGAGGAACTGGTCTGCATTTCTGTCTGTCACAGCTCCAGAGAGTCGCCTTTATTCTCTGAATATATGTTTAGTGTTAATGCCTGGAATCACAAAAACCCTTTCACACAGCACACTACACAGCAGACAAGTGTAAACAATGTGGTTGTTTGTCTACAGGTAAATATACAATTCAACATATATAAGGAATAAAGTTAATAATAGTAATAACTTATACTTCAAATAACAAATTATATAATAGTTTCTGGAAATGCCTCAGGAAACCATTATATACTAAAAATTACTGATATGTCATCAAACTCAATTTGACCTCACTGTGACATCTCATAATTAAACTGTGTGGCTGCTGTATAAAATTTAATTTTTTAATTTTTTGCGTTTTAAAACAACAAACAATTTCCTGCCAAACTACTTTTTTTTTTTTTTATCTATGTTCTTCTCGCTGGTTTGAAGTGGGCGGGGCTAAGGTGACATCACATACCTCCTCACACCAAACAGGATTTAACAATGTTTAAATCAAAATCGTTGTTTGCCCATGTTTCCAACTCCTGATGAAGCAAATGAACTTGTCTTCTGACGTATAAATACTGACTGAATTATACTAAAATACTTTGTCAGGCTTTAAACGGCTCATATATGGAGACATGAGTGCTTACGTGCAATAAGTCCTATTCCTGGAACATGATCAGCCAGGACTCTGAGCAGGAAGAGAATCTTTTCCCTGCAGAGGAAGAAACATGATCACGACCATTAAACCACGATTTAAGAACCAACAAAGAACCAACAATTGTCCCTTTGCAGCCATTTAAAAAAA
>NW_019431305.1:0-833 GCF_002814215.2 Seriola lalandi dorsalis
AGGCCTGTGGATACAGCCATGTTATCACATTCTCATTTTGGCACCGCACCACATGTCAGTCACTCAGCACCTAGGGGAGAGGCCAGCACCTACCTGCCTTTCATCTGTCGTACAAGGGAGTGTTAGAGGCAGCCAACAAGCACCAAAAAAGCTGAGGGGTGAAGGGGTTTCAGAAGCACTCTGGCCATTCAACAAGCAGCTATGATGAAGTGTACTAGCACCTTGATGCATCTAGCCTCAATCAAGAGCTGAGGAGCGAGCTGCAGAGGTCTGGCAGGTCTTTTATAACTCTAACTTCTTTCTAACGAAGCTCTTTGCTAACAAAAGCTCAATTTACCGCTTCTATTGAATACAGCTGATTTTAATCCAAGTCAAGACAATTTGTGTAAAATACAATATCGACACCCTCTTAAAATAATGGCCTAAGTCATTTTTTCAGGTTTTTCAGGAAACACAAAAAACTCAACAAAAGAGTCACACTTTTGACATAGGCCATTATACAACCGGGGGTAGAACTGCATGTTCCCCTCAACTGAGGATTCAGGCGATTTTACCAGAGGTGGCCAGCATCATGAGGGGGTGATTTAGGCAAAAAAAACATTTTTGTCAAAACATGACTTAGGCCATTATTTTAGGAAGGTGACGATATGGCAGATTTTTCTTTCTTAATATCTGAAGTGTTGCTAAGCAACAGCTCAGTACTGCCACTGGTGGCAGGAAGCTGTAATGCAACAGTACAGATTTAGGGCATCAACGAGCCTTTTCTCAATCCAGACCCTATCCACACCCACTCTGTTCATAAAGGTGCAGGGTATATATACAGCTGCAGCTTT
>NW_019431306.1:0-708 GCF_002814215.2 Seriola lalandi dorsalis
CCCTGGGTCTCAGGAGGTTAAAGCGTGACCTTTAGCGTCAAAACTTTATAGTCAAAGGTAAATAACATTATGACAGGATACTCTTACTTGTTATTTAATTTTCTGTTGACTTATTTTTCTATTTATTTATGTACATTATTAGCTGGTCCTTTTCTGATCATTATGTTTGTTATTGTTTTGTTATTGTTCAGTCATTTTTTCATTGTCCTTTTTTAATGATGCAGATGTACATACAGTAGGTGTACATTTGTACAATCATGGTTGTTGATATTATTATTATTATTATTATTATTATTTGTGGTAGCAATTTTGGGGAGGCAGGATAGACATGATAGATATGCAAATCATTAGTGTGGGAGAATGGGCAAGTTACGACTTCTTCCCACTCGTTTTTGAACATGTATCACTTTTAATCACCTGTTGTTCTTTTCTTTTTTTACTTTTTTATGTTGAAAATAAACTTCAATCAATCAATAGATAAATCACTTAGCACTGAAGAAAATCAAACAAGCTATCAAAATATTTATATAGGTATATATATAGGTTTTAATATATGTAATGAAGTTTATCCAAGTGGAGTTACCGTTGTATAATGAAGTTTGTCCAAGTGGAGTTACCATACAAGATGGGCATGCGCAAACGTAGCCACAGAGACTCTGACGTGAAAGCACGTATCGCTCTGCAGTTACTGTCCTCAAAGAGCAGCGG
>NW_019431307.1:0-707 GCF_002814215.2 Seriola lalandi dorsalis
TTTTTAATGACATAAAATTTGATTAAATGAAATCAAATAAATTAATACAACATAAAATAAAATAAAATAACAAAATTAATTTAAATGAAGAAAAATAGGTTAAATAAAATAACTTAAAAGAACATAAAATTAAATGAAATTAGATAAAAATTTTGAAAATAATACATGATATAAGATAAAATAAAATAACCTAAAATAAAATGAAAAATAAAAATAAAATAAAACGAAAAAATAAAATAAAATAAAAAAGAGGAAGGTAAATGCAGCTAGAAGCAGCTCATGTGAGTTTTAAAGACTGAATGATGATGAAGCATCACAATGTATTTGGCACAAAAGGATCCTCGTATGACACCTCGAGGTGATAATCAGTGATCTCTCTCCTCCATGTAACGTCATACATCAGACATTCTGTCCTTGCCAGACCAATCAATAGAGAGAGAGAGAGAGAGAGAGAGAGAGAGAGAGAGAGAGAGAAAGTCAGAACAGATGAAGGAGAGAGAGACGGTGGATCGACAGTGAAATCAAGCTGTGGGCGAGCGACCAGGATGGCAGAGTCATGTGACCCCTGCGGAGGAAGACAACAGAGAGGAAGGCTGTCATTGACTGTTGGTTGTTGAAGATGCAGAAAAAAAAAAACCTTCATCAGTGTAAATAAAACAAAAACAAAAATGAATGGAGGAAGTGACGGTTTCACATGTGACTCCGTG
>NW_019431308.1:0-696 GCF_002814215.2 Seriola lalandi dorsalis
TTTTTAATGACATAAAATTTGATTAAATGAAATCAAATAAATTAATACAACATAAAATAAAATAAAATAACAAAATTAATTTAAATGAAGAAAAATAGGTTAAATAAAATAACTTAAAAGAACATAAAATTAAATGAAATTAGATAAAAATTTTGAAAATAATACATGATATAAGATAAAATAAAATAACCTAAAATAAAATGAAAAATAAAAATAAAATAAAACGAAAAAATAAAATAAAATAAAAAAGAGGAAGGTAAATGCAGCTAGAAGCAGCTCATGTGAGTTTTAAAGACTGAATGAGGATGAAGCATCACAATGTATTTGGCACAAAAGGATCCTCGTATGACACCTCGAGGTGATAATCAGTGATCTCTCTCCTCCATGTAACGTCATACATCAGACATTCTGTCCTTGCCAGACCAATCAATAGAGAGAGAGAGAGAGAGAGAGAGAGAGAGGAAGTCAGAACAGATGAAGGAGAGAGAGACGGTGGATCGACAGTGAAATCAAGCTGTGGGCGAGCGACCAGGATGGCAGAGTCATGTGACCCCTGCGGAGGAAGACAACAGAGAGGAAGGCTGTCATTGACTGTTGGTTGTTGAAGATGCAGAAAAACAAACAACCTTCATCAGTGTAAATAAAACAAAAACAAAAATGAATGGAGGAAGTGACGGTTTCACATGTGACTCCGTG
>NW_019431309.1:0-903 GCF_002814215.2 Seriola lalandi dorsalis
CTGTGACACCCTGCCATGACGTTGTGAAAGCAGTTATCTGCCGCTGAGTTGGACTCGGGTCTGTGGAGGACAGTCAGACACACACGGGCATCTCTGTTTGACTTCTTTTTATTTTTCACTCTGAAAGTTTACAGCCAAATGTTTAAAGGACACCTGAAGGTTCCCAAGAAAAACTCCACTAGTTATTTTCATTGTGCAGCATTTGTACCTTTTGTTTCAAATTTCAAAAGAGGTGAAAAACTTTGACCCGTTCTCTCATGATCTCTGGGTTTAGCATTGTATTTAATGGTTCTGATACATTTAAATATTCGGGAAGGACTTGAACCAAAACACAAATCTGCTTTGAGCTACTTCAGCTTTTTGAGCTACTTCAGCTTTTTGAGCTACATCAGCTTTTTGAGCTACATCAGCTCTCACATGGGAGGAATTTAATCTCTAAGATGATTAAATCAATTCAGAAGTGTTATTGGTACGACTTTGAAAGGATCAGCATTCAGAATATAAGAGGTCTCAAGGTATCACTCTCCTTGATGTACACAATAGATACTGTGTAAGGGACAGGTGTATACCTGTCCCTTACACAGTAAAAATAAATAAATTATAAATTTAACAACTTTAATGTAAGACTTTTACATAAAACATCAAACTTCATGCATTCATTTAAATAATTTAATGTGAGTTTTACAACTTAAAAAAAAAAGAAAAGGTATCTTGGGTGTCTGGAACATGTTGAATTTATTTTTTTTTTAATTTGAGTAATTAATTAACTCAAGTAATTAAGTAACTCAATTCAGAAAGTCTCTTTTCATTAGAACAAAGTCAGTTCAGCTTCCAGCCATTTCCTTCTCTTTGTACCCTCTTCACAAAGAACACACTGCACCAGTGATCGATTCATCTAGTGAT
>NW_019431310.1:0-625 GCF_002814215.2 Seriola lalandi dorsalis
CAGAGACTCAAAACGACCATAGAGACTCAAAACGACAACAAAGAGACTCAAAACAACCACAGAGACTCAAAACGACAACAAAGAGACTCAAAACAACCACAGAGACTCAAAACGGCCACAAAGACATTCAAAATGACCAGAAACTCAAAACAACCACAAAGACACTCAAAACGACCACAGAGACTCAAAACAGCCACAAAGAGACTCAAAACAACCACAAAGACACTCAAAATGACCACAGAGACTCAAAACAACCACAGAGACTCAAAACGACTAGAGACTCAAAACAACCACAGAGACTCAAAACAACCACAGAGACTCAAAACGGCCACAAAGAGACTCAAAACAATCACAAAGAGACTCAAAACAACCACAGAGACTCAAAATAACCACAGAGACTCAAAACGGCCACAAAGACATTCAAAACGACCAGAAACTCAAAACAACCACAAAGACACTCAAAACGACCACAGAGACTCATAACGGCCACAAAGACACTCAAAACAATCACAAAGAGACTCAAAACAATCACAAAGAGACTCAAAACAACCACAGAGACTCAAAACGACCATAGAGACTCAAAACGACAACAAAGAGACTCAAAACAACCACAGAGACTCAAAAC
>NW_019431311.1:0-728 GCF_002814215.2 Seriola lalandi dorsalis
AATGTCACAATACACAGTAAGGCAAAAAAACAAAAAAAACAAAGGAACCTCATAGTATACTAAGGAAAAAAATTGTAAAAAAAAACGTCATAGTATAGTAAGGCATAAAAGTATTGAAAAATGTCACAGTACATTAAGGTACATTTTCTTTTTAAATGTCATGGTTTATTAAGGAATAAAAATGTCAAAAGTCACAATATAGTATTTTAAAAAATTCATAGTATAGTAAGGTATAAAATTGTCGAAAAATGTCACAGTACAGTAAGGCAAAAAAAAACAAAAACGTCATAGTATATTAAGGAATAAGAATGTCAGTACATTAAGGTAAAAGAAATTTTAAAAAACGTCATAGTACATGAAGGAATAAAAATGTCAAAAAAAGTCACAATATGGTATTTAGAAAAAAGGTCATAGTATGGCATAAAAAAAAAAAAAAATTCCAAAAAAGGTCATAGTATAGTAAAGCATAAAAATGTCAACGAACATCACAATACACAGTAAGGCAAAAAAAAAACTCATAGTATAGTAAGGAAAAAAAAATTCAAAAAACGTCATAGTATAGTAAGACATTTTTTGGCATTTTTATCCCTTACAATACTAGTTCATCGAATTCCTTACCATACTATGTCTTTTTATGACCTTTTATGCCTTAATATTCTTTTTTTTGACATGTTATGCCATACTATACTATGTCGTTTTATTCCTTACCATAATATACCGTTTTTTGT
>NW_019431312.1:0-710 GCF_002814215.2 Seriola lalandi dorsalis
GGGATCGGCCATCACCCCGATCATTTACATCATTTGTGGCAGAACGCAAACACTTAAGTAACTTAGCATTAGCAACCCCATGGCTTAGATTTTAGCGGTGTGGAAATATTTAAAACTAGAAAGCTGCGTTCAATACTGCGAACTGGATACAACATCTAAAAACGAAACATGCAACGGAATACAGCAAGTTCACTAACGCAACACAGGAAAAGGCTGTTGCACCGAATCAACAAACTCTGGACAAAACTTTTAAAAGGAAAGATAAATATCCTCGAGAGAGCAAAAAGGCCAAAATTATTACAGAAAAGGTAGCATAGCAGGTGATTTAAAATATGATGTGACTGCTGTTAGTCTTACAACAGACATTTGGAGCTATTCCGTTTGCCTCATGTCATTGCTTAGCCTCACTGCACACTGGATTCATTCATCCACTTTAAGTTTAAGTTTAAGCGTGCAGTATAACATGCACAGCAGTTTCGTGGGTCTCATACAGCAGAGCATGTAAAACAGGAATGGTGATTCGTGAAGTAGAATTTTGATTTTATATGTGAGTTTTACAACAATGCTAGCTGCACTAAGCTAAATGGATTAAGCTGACAACATCTTTTAGTTACTTTGGTAACTTAGTTATTTTTGTAAACAAACAAACAAACAAACAAACAAACAAAAAATCTAGGCAAATACAAGTATTGGATCGGGACTCATTTTGG
>NW_019431313.1:0-779 GCF_002814215.2 Seriola lalandi dorsalis
AACAAATTTCGAGCCACTACTATTATGTGAATATCAGGAGTTGGACACATTGAGATAAATAGCTTGTGTTGCTTATTCTCCAGTTGTGGTATTAAACAGTTGCATAAGAAGAGGGTAAATTATGCAATTAAAGGATCGCCAGCCAAACCTCAAACCAAAAAGAAAAGCCTCTGAACATTCAAGCGACATGCTTCATGTATATTATGGTTGATTCCTTCATATAATAGATATACCAACTTTTCCACTTCATCCAAGCATAAAAAAAACTTTTGATATTTCAACTTTTTTCTTTTTGATGTACGAATTGAAAATGCACATGAAAGCAAATGGATGGAAATGCAGTTATTGTCTGTTTTGTTCAAACTATTCCTCCATCTAACACATTCTCTCTTTTTCCTCGCACTGCTCTCCACAGTGACCTTCAGTATAAAAGACATTCGTTAATAAGACTCAATTTTATCGTCAACGTTACAAACAGGCCACATACAGGGCGCTCGGAATGAAGGAGCTACAGTTAAGCTTACATGTTGTTGTTGTCCACATGCACTAACAATAGCCAGCTTGTGTTTTGGTTTTCATAATTCCCCCTCATTAGTTTGTAGACAGGAAGATGGACTGCTCCGGCTCAGATTTAATGGCTGCACTGCACTGTGTGCTCTGTGGCTAATGTTAATGTAGGATGGTGTCGCAAAATGCCTCAAAAACTTACAGTAATACTAACAACCTATTAATGGGAAGCCTTTTAAACAAACACTTCTTCATATTCTGTTCCTTACAGT
>NW_019431314.1:0-691 GCF_002814215.2 Seriola lalandi dorsalis
TCAAAAAACATCATAGTATGGCAATGCATGAGACAAAATAATATAATTAGGCACAAAAAAGCCAAAAAACGTCATAGTATATCAAGGCATAAAACATCAAAAATACATCATAGTATATTAAGGCACAAAAGGTCATAAACACGTCATAGTGTGGCAATGCATGAGACAAAATAATATAATTAGGCACAAAAATGCCAAAAAACGTCATAGTATATCAAGGCATAAAACGTCAAAAATACATCATAGTATATTAAGGCATAAAAGGTCATAAAAACGTCATAGTATGGTCAGGAATCCAACAAGATATTATAGTAAGGCATAAAAATGCCAAAAAACATCATAGTATAGTATGGCATAAAACGTCAAAAATACATCATAGTATATTAAGGCATATGACGTCAAAAATACATCATAGTATATTAAGGCACAAAAGGTCATAAAAGCGTCATAGTATGGCAAGGAATGAGTCGAAATAATATAATTATACATAAAAATGCCAAAAACGTCATAGTATAGTATGGTATAAAACGTCAAAAATAGATCATAGTATAATAAGGCACAAAAGGTCATAAAAACGTCATAGTGTGGCAAAGCATGAGACAAAATAATATAATTAGGCATAAAAATGCCAAAAACGTCATAGTATAGTATGGCATAAAACGTCAAAAATACATCATAGTATATTAAGGCA
>NW_019431315.1:0-628 GCF_002814215.2 Seriola lalandi dorsalis
TGGACTTTACATGCAACACTGGAAAGGATTTCTTTTGTTCCTGGAACTGGGTAAAGTTGACTGAGTCTAACCTTACCTAGCACAGCATAGCACAGAATGGCGAAGCAACAAAACTGATAACATTTGTCAATGTACATGTACATGTTTGATTAATCTATCTACTTAGCTTGATGGTTGTAATGTCTGCTTAGGTTGTGGTTAGTCACACTGTTAATTCGGCGGCACCTGTATGTTTATACATAACTGTAGCACATCCCAGTTCTAGGACTTGCATGCAGCTAACCTTCTTTTAACTAGCGTAATAAAGAAACATCAAATATCTTCCCCCTCCCACATGCCATGAGGTCTCAGCTGCCATCTTGAGTAGTTTCTTTTGCCTTTCATGTTAGGCTGTGTGGTCACAGCAATGATTTTGAAACTTGCTGGCTTTGTTTTTTTGTTTTTGTCCCCACAAATACACACACACACACACACACAAACAGACACACACCTGTATATACTTGGTACACAAGTATATATACTTGGTATATACAAGTGTGTGTTTTTAATTTGCTAAATTGGAAATAAATGTCTTTGAGTGTATCTGCTGGTGTATTTAATATATCACAAGTGCGAATACTGCCAACCT
>NW_019431316.1:0-824 GCF_002814215.2 Seriola lalandi dorsalis
TGCCTTACTATACTATGACGTTTTTTAGACATTTTTATGCCTTGCTATACTATGACGTTTTTTGACATTTTTATGCCATACTATACTATGAGTTTTTTTGGATTACTATACTATGACTTTTTTTGTCTTGCTATAATATGACTTTTTTTTTTACATTTTTATGCCATACTATACTATGACTTTTTTTGCCTTACTATACTATGACGTTTTTTGCCATTTTTATGCCATACTATACTATGACGTTTTAATGATTTTTTTTGCCTTACTATACTATGACGTTTTTTAGACATTTTTATGCCTTGCTATAATATGACATTTTTGGACATTTTTGTGCCTTACTATACTATGACGTTTTTTGACATTTTTATGCCATACTATACTATGAGTTTTTTTGGATTACTATACTATGACTTTTTTGCCTTGCTATAATATGACGTTTTTTTGACATTTTCATGCCATACTATACTATGACGTTTTAATGACTTTTTTTCCTTACTATACTATGACGTTTTTTTGACATTTTTATGCCTTGCTATAATATGACCTTTTTCTGACATTTTCATGCCATACTATACTATGACGTTTTAATGACTTTTTTTCCTTACTATACTATGACGTTTTTTTTGACAATTTTATGCCTTACTGTACTATGACGTTTTTTGACATTTTTATGCCATACTATACTATGACGTTTTAATGACTTTTTTGCCTTACCATAAATTCGATGTTTTCTTTCACAAAAAGAAGTTATTGTGGTCCAGTGGTTACAACTGTTGACTCAAAAACAGAAGGTTGTGAGTTCAAACCCCTGATGGACCATAGAC
>NW_019431318.1:0-845 GCF_002814215.2 Seriola lalandi dorsalis
GTTATCTTCATAATTTTCACAATTAACACACTCTATTCCATTAGCTTGCTATTTTTATGAATGCAGATGCAGTTTGCTAGTTAGCTAGACAATTAGTAAACATTTAGCACTTAGCTAGCTTCTCTTATGTTTTTCCCTGATAGGTTAATAATATCTTTTAATGTGGCTCTGATATGTGGTCTTATTGGTAGAACATCATTAATTTGTCAACCACTATTCATCGACATTAAAAGTGAGTCAGCTGTTCATGTAATTGTTAAGCTGAAGAGTGCTCTTATGGGACCGGGTGTTGATGGACAATATATAGAAGTGAAATTGAGACATCCATGCATTTCTTTATTTATCAAACAATTAATGCATTCCCTGAATGGTGTTGTAATGTCATTGCAGCTTTTCTTTTGCATCTCTTTATCAATAATTTTGGACCTGATTATATCAGTATATTAAATCCTCACCCAACTGTGTTTCTCATATCTTATGAGCTAGTCTCAGTGTCAGGGAAAGAGAGGACATAGATTATTGGAACCACCGCAGTGAATTCATCACATAGGGGTATACAATTTTCCTCTCTCTTAATCTTCCTTCATTCCCTCTTAATCATCTCAGGTTGGTATAAATATTCAGGGAAGTGCAAAGATGGGTGGTGTGTGATCAGTTGAGGTGGGCCATTCTAGGGCAAAATGCCAGGGCTGATATTTTTGTCCCAGTCCAGCTCTGGTTTTAATGAAAATAATTAGTATGTCAGAGGGTAGTGCAACCTAAGTAAATAAATTAATTTTTTCATTCAATGCATTCATTACATCATGAATACTGGTCCATTATCATCATGTAATTAATGTTGTTTT
>NW_019431319.1:0-996 GCF_002814215.2 Seriola lalandi dorsalis
GCAAGGCATAAAAAGTCATAGTATAGTAAGACATAAAAAGTCATAATTTAGAAAGGCATAAAAAGTAATAAAAACGACATAGTATAGCAAGGCATAAAAAGTCATAGCATAGTAAAGAATAAAAAGTCATAAAAATGACATAGTATAGTAAGGCATAAAAAGTCATAAAAAAGTTATATATTAGTAAGGCATAAAAAGTCATAAAAACAACATAGCATAGCAAGGCATAAAAAGTCATAGTATAGTAAGACATAAAAAGTCATAAAAAAGTCATAGTTTAGTAAGGCATAAAAAGTAATAAAAACGACATAGTATAGTAAGACATAAAAAGTGATATATTAGTAAGGCATAAAAAGTCATAAAAACAACATAGTATAGCAAGGCATAAAAAGTCATAGTATAGTAAGACATAAAAAGTCATAAAAAAGTCATAATTTAGAAAGGCATGAAATGTCAAAAAACGACATAGTATAGCAAGGCATAAAAAGCCATAATATAGTAAAGAATAAAATGTCATAAAAAAGTCATTGTATAGTAAGGCATAAAAAGTTATAAAAACGAGATAGTATAGCACGGCATAAAAAGTCATAGTATAGTAAGACATAAAAAGTCATAGAAAAGTCATATTTTAGTAAGGCATAAAATGTCAAAAAAACGACATAGTATAGGAAGGCATAAAAAGTCATAGTATGGTAAAGAATAAAAAGTCATAAAAAAGTCATATTTAAGTAAGACATAAAAAGTCACAAAAAAGTCATAGTATAGCAAGGCATAAAAAGTAATAAAAACGACATAGTATAGTAAGACATAAAAAGTCATATATTAGTAAGGCATAAAAAGTCATAAAAACAACATAGTATAGCAAGGCATAAAAAGTCATAGTATAGTAAGACATAAAAAGTCATAATTTAGAAAGGCATAAAAAGTAATAAAAACGACATAGTATAGCAAGGCATAAAAAGTCATAGCATAGTAAAGAATAAAAAGTCATAAAAA
>NW_019431320.1:0-824 GCF_002814215.2 Seriola lalandi dorsalis
TCATTCTGACAGTTTCACTCACAGACTGAATCTCATTCACTAAGAGGAGGCGGAGCCAGGGTTCTCTGGAGCGTTTGTGATTGGTCGGCCCAGCTGTGACGAGGTAAGAAGCTCTACGAACGTTCTCCAGCCATGACAGCCATGCTAGCAGCTCTGTGATGCTAACTCCGTCTGTTACACTTCATTTACAGAGCAGATCATGTTCCTGTTAAGATAATGAGCAAATGTTCATTAACGTATTTATTTGGAAAGTCACTAACATGTTGACACTGAACGTATCAGGAAATCCTCCTGTAGTGACTCCAGCTTCTGGTTCTGTTCTGACTCTGATCCTGGTTCAGGTTTAACGCACATTAACGTTTATTTACATTGAACCAAAACCACCGTCTCTCCCCGACCTGAACCAAGATGCTTCTGCTGTCTAAACCACAGACGGAGCTCTTTATATTTTACAGTTTTGATCCAAACGTGCAGCTTAACGTCCTTCACCGACCTTTCATTCTTCTTCTTAAACTCACACACTGTCTGTTTTCTGCTGGATTTGTTCTTCGGTGAAAGCAGAACCAACACACACTCCAGAGTCTCACGTGGTTACTGCGTTTTCTTCTCTTCTACAGTTCTATGATATTATATTATTTAAATTACAATAATATTTTTGTCATGTATAATAGTTTTGTTATTTTACAAAGCATTCTGGTCTTTTAAAATGAATTAGATCTTTCTGTCTGCGGGGGTTTGGAGCAGCTTCGAGGTTATAAAACTGAAACTTCAATAAAACCTGGAAACACGTTTTGCTCAGTGAGCATGTTGTCTTTGCCTCTCCC
>NW_019431321.1:0-758 GCF_002814215.2 Seriola lalandi dorsalis
GTTCTGTGTTTCTCGATTTGTTTCTTTTGATTAGAGTTTTTTCCTCCTCCTGGAGAGGTTTTGTTTCTCAGTTTTCAGAGTTAGTGTCTAGGATTTTATAGCCATTTGTTTATCACTCTGTCTGAGTTCTCAGGAGAATTCAATAAAAGCATCTTGTTATTCTAAATCTCTGCATCTGAGTCCTGCTTTGAGTCTCGGCCTGACAATTTCCTGTTTTATTTTGAAAAGTGACTCTCCTCTCATTTCAGGTCACTTGCCCTTCCTCATGTGTCACCTGTCGGAGTGTCTTCCCTGATTCCGATTGTGTCCACCTGTTCCCCATTACCCCCATGTGTTCAAATAGTCTGCGTCTCCCTTTGTCTTGTGCCAGTGTTCCTTCCACCTCTAGCGCTGCTGTAAAGGAGAGGCTGGTCTTGGTACCCCGAGATAGGAAGTGTCCAGTCTTTAGGGGTAGGACGATCCTAGGGCTAGAAGGGTGGATAGAAGAGGTTCAGGCATGTATGAGAGCTCGCCACCTTTCCCTGTCTGATCAGGCATTTTTTCTTTTTGGCCACTTGGAGGGAGAGCTGCGTGAAGAGATAAAATACCGTTCTAACGCGGACATAAGTGACCCAGCTAAAATTATTGCTGTTCTGCGGGAGCTGTATGGTTGTTCAGACAGTTACATTGCCTTACAGGAAGCCTTTTTCTCACGACGCCAGCAAGAGGGGGAAACGCTTCAGGAGTTCTCCCTTGCGCTGATGAGTCTGATGGCCAGG
>NW_019431322.1:0-1133 GCF_002814215.2 Seriola lalandi dorsalis
GTAAGGCATAAAATGTCATAAAAATGTCATAGTATAGTAAGGCATAAAAAGTCATAAGATAGTAAGGCATAAAATGTCATAAAAATGTCATAGTATAGTAAGGCATAAAAAGTCATAAGATAGTAAGGCATAAAATGTCATAAAAATGTCATAGTATAGTAAGGCCTAAAATGTCATGAAAACGTCATAGTATAGTAAGGCATAAAAAGTCATAAAAAGTCATAAGATAGTAAGGCATAAAATGTCATAAAAATGTCATAGTATAGTAAGGCCTAAAATGTCATGAAAACGTCATAGTATAGTAAGGCATAAAAAGTCATAAGATAGTAAGGCATAAAATGTCATAAAAATGTCATAGTATAGCAAGGCATAAAATGTCAGAAAAACGTCATAGTATAGTAAGGCATAAAATGTTATAAAAATGTCATAGTATAGTAAGGCATAAAATGTCATAAAAACATCATGGTATAGTGAGGCCTAAAATGTCATGAGAACGTCATATTATAGCAAGGCATAAAAAGACATAGTATAGTAAGACATAAAATTTCATAAAAATGTCATAGTATAGTAAGGCATAAAACGTCTTAAAAACGTTATAGTATAGTAAGGCATAAAAAGTCATACTATAGTAAGGCATAAAATGTCATAAAAACGTCATAGTATAGTAAGGCGTAAAAAGTCATAAGATAGTAAGGCATAAAATGTCATAAAAATGTCATAGTATAGTAAGGCATAAAATATTACAAAAATGTCATAGTATAGTAAGGCATAAAATGTCATAAAAACATCATAGTATAGTAAGGCATAAAATGTCAGGAAAAACGCCATAGTATAGCAAGGCTTAAAATGTTATAAAAATGTCATACTATCGTAAGGCATAAAATGTCATAAAATGTCATAGTATAGTAAGGCATAAAAAGTAATAAAAAAGTCATAGTATAGTAAGGCAAAAAATGTCATAAGATAATAAGGCATAAAATTTCATAAAAATGTCATAGTATAGTAAGGCATGAAATGTTATAAAAATGTCATAGTATAGTAAGGCATAAAAAGTAATAAAAACGTCATAGTATAGAAGGGCATAAAATGTTATAAAAACGTCATAGCATAGTAAGGCATAAAAAGTCATTGTA
>NW_019431323.1:0-681 GCF_002814215.2 Seriola lalandi dorsalis
ATTATTGCAGATGTAGTGGTCCACTAGCAGAGCTGTTGTCAGGACCATTCAGGCCAAGTCAGCTTCACCAACTTTATGCACACCACTGCAGTTTTAAGTCGATTAGCATGTGCCTGTGCAGGAATGTGCTGCCTTTTACATCCTGAGGAAAGAAAACAGGGGCAAAGAACAAAATGCACATCCTGATTATCTACAGAGAGGACATGTGAACGCCATCCTGCCCACCCCTTATTCTAAAGGCGCAAAATCTAATCATAAGAAAAGCTGTCAGTGAGCTCAGCAGCGTCTGAGGTCAGCGCTGAGGACAAGATGTAACCCTGATAAGCTGAACTTAAGACGACTTGACATGCGGTTCACTCTCTTACATTCTACAGTTTCACAAAGCTAACTGCTAACTGCTGACAACTGAAATGAACTGAAGACCAAATCAACAAATGTTACAGAGATTTGGAAAAGCTGCAACAGCCTCAGAGACTCTAACCTACTGTTCACACCAATGACCTCAGACCAAACCAAAAGTTGTTGAAAAGCAACTGTACTGTACTGTAATGCTTCTGATGGCTCAACCTGTTGAAACAAAATGACTGCAACACACACAAAGTCAACACATGTGCTACACAACCATAGATTGTAAATAAAGATGGACGTAGCCTCCGTGACGTCACCCACAGGTTTCTGAAC
>NW_019431324.1:0-857 GCF_002814215.2 Seriola lalandi dorsalis
TGTGTGTGTGTGTGTGTGTGAATGTTTATGTGTGTCATAAATGGAATGTGAACAGCGTCTGGTTACTTGGCATCGTAAATGTTGCAATTATAAAAGTTATTTCCACCAGAGACAAGAAGATAGATAGATAGATAGAGAGAGAGAGAGAGAGAGAGAGAGAGTATGGAGCGAGAGATGGAGAGCAGGGTGTGACAGCAGTGGGGTGTAAAAAAACAAGGGGAAGATTTACAGTAAAAGACAGTAAAACAGAAGATGCATCCTTGTTCCCTGTTTAAAGGAGTAGAGGAACATTTGGGAATAATATGATTATCTGCTCAGAGTAAGAGAAAAGGATGGACATCAGTCTCATGCCTGTGTGTCACCTGAGCACAAAAGAAAAAAAAAAATGCAGTGATTCAACTGACAAAATGAATACTAATAAGTATTTAGTATTTATTTTGTCAGTTGAATCACTGCATTTTTTTTTTTAAAGTGGCATATTTGTACTGAAAGCAGCCCAGCACATCAGCACAGCAGGCGGCTGTGTGCTGTTCCAGCTGTGCCGAAGCAGCTGGACACAGTCCACTGACATTTTAGCAGGTGTGTGTCAATGGCGACTGACAGTTTATATTAAATTAATATTTAATGATGTATTTCACTTCTACTGACCCCTGTCTTTACTTTCCTGTACTTAAAATGTTTTTCTTTCTTTCCGTATTCATTTTTCGACCCGACAGTAGTGAGCAGACACAGACCGAGGTGTGGTGGAGGCCCCACAGAGATGCTGTGGACACTATGGAGTTTTCTGTATCTCAATATCACAGAAATACAAAATCTACTGCAATGGAAACTAGAAAAGTGAATGTGTCGTTTGGTGC
>NW_019431325.1:0-458 GCF_002814215.2 Seriola lalandi dorsalis
GTTAATTTTGAGGCTATCTGTACACTTTGAACCTTGTTCATCATTGATTGCAGGTATAATCTGATTGGCAGTTTTTTGTCGTAACTGATGTGCGAGAATTCGTCCAATTTTCATCTGTTTTACTGTGAAGAAAAACATTAGGTCATACCGAAAACAGCCTTCTAAATCTACAGTAAAATGAACCTAAAAACCACACCACAGTTTCACTTTAAAAATCGGGGGTTTGGGCCCCGGCGGTTTACCTGATAGAAAGACCACAAAGTCTTAGTCCTTCCCGCAGCGTCCCGGGTTCCAGTCCAACCCGTGGCCTACATGTCATTCTGTCTCTCCCTGACTTTTCTGTCTCTCTCACTGTAGCTATCTGAATAAAGGCAAAAATGTCACAAAAAAAAATCAGTGATTCGCAGATGCTCTTCAGCAGACACATGATGTCTCATAGTACCTGGAAACTGAGACTG
>NW_019431326.1:0-902 GCF_002814215.2 Seriola lalandi dorsalis
CAACCTTTAAACTGTAGACAAGCCTTTCAGCTATTAAGCTTGTATTCAAATGTTTGATATCTTCAACAGTTTTTGAATTATCACAGTTTTAGTTTCATGCTTTTTTCAGATCATTTTTGAGTTTATAATGGGTGTGTATTGCATGGAATGTTGAGGGCTAGAGTGGATGACATCATCGTTAGAGTGGGAGAAGCTCATAAATATTTGTCTGAAAAAAATCTTCAGCAATTGCATAAGGAATTTAGCATTGCTTCAGCGGTTGCTTCAACTTCTTCAGCATTGCTTCGGTAATCTCATTCAGCTCTCAGCATTCACATACATTTTCAGCTGGAAATGCATTTTCTAGTTCGTGTACTAGTACAGATATGTGACATAGTGACATAGCAGCCAGATATGCAGTGCACAAAGATCTTGTGCTGGCCATGGTCTGCTCATGGTTCTGATCGGAGTTACCGTTTTTCACAAATAGCAGTCATTTGAGAGGCTCGCCGAGCAAAAATCACACCCAGATCTGAGTCAGCTGTGTCTTCCAGCTAGACACAGCTGTTGGAACCAGCTCGTTAAGAGACTCTTTGATCTCTGTGATGTTTCCAAACACAGCCCTCACACACACACAGCCACCCACACACACACACACACACACACACACACACACACACCGATACACACTGACTGAAAGCTGTTAACAAGTAAGTGCTCATAGAGAGAGATTACAGTTCAGACTGGACAGTACAACAATAAATACAGCAACAGACATGTTAAATTTAATCTGAGCTTTGAGCTACAGGACCTGTTCAACCATCATAGTAGCTCTCCCATACACTGCAATAAAAATTCAGAAGCTCATAGCAAACAGCTGAAAAAAATGGCGGTGCTCTTAGGGAGAAATGCGCAAACTTCTC
>NW_019431327.1:0-683 GCF_002814215.2 Seriola lalandi dorsalis
ATATTGTCATTTTAACAAGCACCTCTGTGTTTTACAACGCTATCCCTCAGTTGCCCTTAACTCCACCAGACTAGCAGCAATATCAGTGCAAGTAACAGCTAAAACACAAACCTTGAAACCATAACCGGAGTAGCTATAAAAGCTAACCACGCCTGATAAATGCGGAGACATAAATTCCTCTTTCCCTGCAGGAAGAGTCAGTGAATTGAAAGACGTCCACTCTGTGTGCTTAGCATGCTGAACCACAAAGCCAACGGAGCAGAGATGTCTTGTCTTTCTGGTAAACAGATCTAGTGAACCAAAGCAGGAGAGTTTTCCCCGCAGGCCCCCTAGATAACATCTCCGTGTGCTGTGACCATCACATCACATCCTAACAAACCAAAGAATAACATCCTTCAGGACAGAACCTCTACTGAGTCGCTCTGTCTGCTCTCCTGTCATTCTTACTGCCTGCCTGTCTGTCTGATTGTTCCTCTGTCTTTGTGCGCTGCCTGTCCGATGTTGTTCATATCTGAAGTTCAAAATAGTTTCCCCTCCTGATACTTAAATGGAATGACATTGATGTTAAAACCACATTTACTGCACTTTTGTTACTTTTAAATACAACTCAAACACTCAATACCAATTTAAAATGACCATATTTTTTTCAGTAGTGAGTTTAACTGTCCTAACACTAGGTCAAC
>NW_019431328.1:0-604 GCF_002814215.2 Seriola lalandi dorsalis
ACACTTTACAACAAGGCTCATTTTACCAGTTATAAATCAGCTCAGTGAACAACAGGCCACAGAGGTGTGAACATTGAGACAAAGGGTGGGGGTGGGGGGGCAGTTCACCAGGTAAAGGAGGTTACCATCTGTGTTCTACCTGGAATGCTAAAGTCCTAAAGCTAAAAGCATCTCCATGTTAATCTCCACTGTGCAGAACGATCTGATCAGCACCTGTGATTATAGTGGAGACGGCTGCTGATATCATGTCAAGCTAAACAATACTGCCAAGACCTGAGAGTCTGAATCTGCCCATCATTTCATATGACGTCATTTGATCTGCCAAATGAAACGTTCTGACCATTAAGATGCTGACGCTGGTTCATCGCTAGTAACTTAACAAACTGATGAAGCAGCAGGTACAAATGCTGATGATGGAGAGTAAATCATAAATCCTTTATAAGGGTAGTCTTACTGTAAAGTGGTAGTGATGTTGATGGCTGTCATGGTCAGGTTCCACTCTTTGGGTACGAGGCAGAAAATAGTTGTGGGCTTATGGTGAGTGTTGTGTTCATGCATTCAAGTGAATCAGTTCATGCTGATGTCAGAGTGAAGGAGACAACTG
>NW_019431329.1:0-457 GCF_002814215.2 Seriola lalandi dorsalis
AGTATGACGTTGTTGTATCTTAATATATTACAACTTATCTCATAAGCTTGGTGGTGCGATGGTTAGAGCTGATGCCTTGCAACCAAGAAGTTCGTGGGTACGAAGCCCGATACAGCCTCTTCTCACAATAAAAAAACAGACGTTAGCTTAAAAGGAATCTGTAATACTTTGCGGTAATTGAACTCCATATGCCTTACTATACTTTGACTTTTTATACCTTACGTAGTAACCTTAACCTTATGTAGATTTTATGACTTGTTATGCCTTACTATACTATGTAATTTTTATGACTTCTTGTGCCTTACTATACTATGTCGTTTTTATGACTTTTTGTGCCTTACTATACTATGAAGTTTTTTTGCCTTACTATACTATGTCATTTTCATGACTTTTTGTGCCTTACTATACTATGACATTTTTTTGCCTTACTATACTATGTCGTTTTTATGAGTTTTTG
>NW_019431330.1:0-664 GCF_002814215.2 Seriola lalandi dorsalis
ACAAAAAAACATCAAAATACATCATAGAATAATAAGGCATAGTATAGTAAGGCCTAAAAAGTGAAAAAAAAAACATAGTATAGTACGACAAAATAATTAAAAAACGACATAGGATAGTATAGCAAAAAGAGCGAAAATACAAGATATTACAATAAGGCATAAAAACACCAAAAAACATCATAGGATAGTAAGGTATAAAGAAATCATAATATATTAAGGCATTAAAAGTAAAAATGAAACAACATAGTACAGTATGGCAAAAAAAATGAAAAAATATCATAGTATAGTATGGCGAAAAAAGTGAAAAAACGATATAGTACAATATGGCATAAAATCACTCAAAAATGTAATATTGTAGTAAGGTTTAAAGGTGTCATGGTATATTAAGTAGTGAAAAAAAATACATAGTATAGTATGACAAAAAAGTGAAAAAACGACATAGTACAATAAGGCATAAAAACACCAAAAAACGTCATAGGATAGTAAGGTATAAAGAAATGATAATATATTATGGCAATAAAAGTGAACAAACCACATAGTATAGTATGGCAAAAAAAGTGAAAAAACGACATAGTATAGTATGGCAAAAAAAGTGAAAAAACGACATAGTAAAGTAAGGCAAAAAAAGTGAAAAAAATGTAATGTTTTAGTAAGATATAAAGGC
>NW_019431332.1:0-687 GCF_002814215.2 Seriola lalandi dorsalis
TATGGCAAAAAATGTGAAAAAACGATTTAGTATAATAAAGCATAAAAACTTCAAAATACGTCATAATATAGTAAGTTACAAAGATGTAATAGTATATTAAGGCGTTAAAAGTAAAAAATCCACATAGTATAGTATGGTCAAAAATTTGAAAAAACGACATAGTATAGTATGGCAAAAAATGTGAAAAAATGACTCAGTGTAATAAGGCATAAAAACTTCAAAATACGTCATAATATAGTAAGTTACAACGATGTAATAGTATAATAAGGCGTTAAAAGTAAAAAAACCACATAGTATAGTATGACCAAAAATTTGAAAAAACAACATAGTATAGTATGGCAAAAAATTTGAAAAAATACTTAGTGTAATAAGGCATAAAAACTTCAAAATACGTCATTATATAGTAAGTTACAAAGATGTAATAGTATAGTAAGGCGTTAAAAGTCAAAAAAACGTCATAGTATAGTATGGCCAAAAATGTGAAAAAACGACATAGTATAGTATGGCAAAAAATTCAAAAAAATGACTCAGTATAATAAGGCATAAAAACTTCAAAATACGTCATAATATAGTAAGTTACAAAGATTTAATAGTATACTAAGGCGTAACAAGTCAAAAAACCACATAGTATAGTATGGCCAAAAATTTGAAAAAACAACATAGTATAGTATGGCAAAAAATTTGAAA
>NW_019431333.1:0-737 GCF_002814215.2 Seriola lalandi dorsalis
CTGAGAACAGACGAGACACCTCTGATTGGTGGTTTCCTCACTCTAACCACAATAAACCTTTAACTAACCACAGCCACCTCTAAGCTGCGCAGAAACATTTACGTCTACGTTCAGCCAGACTTCACGTTTGGTGAGCCGAGTGCTTCTGTCAGTAACTCTGCAGGGATCCATAACTTGGCCTCAGAGAGTCACAACATGCTGAAACATGAGACGGAGTCAAAGAAACCCAACTGAGGAAACCTTCAAACCACAGAGGAACAAATTGTACTGTGGTTCTTTTCAGTGTTTCCTTTTTCAGCAGCTTGTTGTGATCTAGAAGTTAATAAAAATGAGCAGCTGCTTACGGGTCTGAAGTAACCAGGAAGTGTCTGAAGGAGAAGAATACAAAAAGTTCCTCTCTATTTATAATCTCTGAAGGTTGGAACATCTGCATCGTCTCACAGTGTGACAGAGTGAAAACAAACCAGGAAAGAAAACTGAATCATGGGACAGAGGTTTGAAGATAAAGTGAAGAGTGAACTTCTTTTATAAAAAAAAAAAAAAAAGCTCCTCCAGTGTAAAGGTCTGTGTCCATGTGTAGTGTGATTATAGATCAGCTCTAGCTTCTATATTAATACTGTGAAAGGATCAAAGCCTCAGTCCACAGAGAAATGCACACAGCCTGTATTCAGAAACTGAGCCTTAAAACCAGCCGTCAGGACTTCTGGAACTTTGTGATGTCACAACAAAGCAGTCAC
>NW_019431334.1:0-601 GCF_002814215.2 Seriola lalandi dorsalis
ACTGTTGTTGTCCGGGAGGAACAACCATGAGAAACTCCACCATTGACTCATGATGTTGTTCAGTGCCCGGTGCTTTCAGATTATTTCCCATGCCCCCTTTCAGTGCATCCTACCACAAGAGTATACTATTGCCGATCTACAAACCTGTCTGTAAACGACGAGAGCAAACAGTAAAGACGGTGAAATGCTGGACAGACCACAGTATTGCCAGCTTACATTTCCTCTTACATATCCTTCTGTGTGGACACTAATATCCCCTGTAAAAACATTACAGTCTACCTTCTAAGTGTCATGAAGAAGAAAAAAAAATCATTTTTTTACAGTGGGAACAATCAGGAAAAGAAGGAAATCAAGAAAGAAGTAAGGAATGAGATAAGGAAAGCTAAAAGAGCCTATAAGGATGAGATAGAATACAACTTGCTGCCTGGCAGGGTATCAAATCAATATGCTCTGTCAATCACATAAACAATGAGAAATGTCACTTGATTGTAATAAATTCCCTGCTATTTGGAAATCCTCCACTGTAACTCCTGTTCCTAAAAACTCTATTCCTAAGTAACTTAATGATTTCAGACCTGTGGCATTAACATCATTAAGTATG
>NW_019431335.1:0-689 GCF_002814215.2 Seriola lalandi dorsalis
TGCTAAACCATGATGGAGAACATGGTCAGTATCATATCAGTTAAACATCAAGATGTCAGGATTAGCACTGTGAACATGTTGGCATGCTAATGTTAGCAATTAGCTTGAAGTACCTCCGTGACAAAGTACATCTCCACAGAGCCAATGGCATAGCTTTAGACTCACTTACACTTGTTTTACTACTAGAAGGCTCTAACAATAGGAAAATCAACCCGACCATTGGATCCAGTACGCAGTGGTGGAAAGAGTTTTACTCAGGTAGCTTGTACTTTACTTGAGTATTTCTATTTACAATTACTGTATTCTTCTCCTCCACTACAAATATTTTCCTTTTTTACTCCAGATGCTGGAGCTTCAAATAGATGGAAATAGCCAGGGAGAAATCTGTAGTCACGCCCATCTCATCAGCCTGATGGAAAACAAAAGGAGAGACTGCGCGGATGGATGGATGGATG
Source organism: Seriola lalandi dorsalis (assembly GCF_002814215.2). Taxonomy (NCBI): domain Eukaryota; kingdom Metazoa; phylum Chordata; class Actinopteri; order Carangiformes; family Carangidae; genus Seriola; species Seriola lalandi. The sequence continues at coordinate 456 of NW_019431335.1, forward strand.
GATGGATGGATGGATGACAGACAGTTGTCTAGATGAATGATGTGTATCTCAACTTACCCACATTCCCCACTATAGTGGTGAGGTTATCCTTTGTGTTGGGAGAGATGAATGATCGGAGTCTCTCCAGCCGGCTGTTGTCCCTGGAGATCACGGCCACTTTAAAACCTTCACACACACACACACACACACACACACACACACACACACACACACACACACACACACACACACACA
>NW_019431336.1:0-754 GCF_002814215.2 Seriola lalandi dorsalis
TTTTTTTCAATCAATCGTTCCAAGCACTATCCCTATTTGTATTGTCAATTATTCACGGAGCTAGGGTTACGCTCCGTAATTGAGACAATATTCAAAATTTTCAACACAGGTCCGTTCTGGGACCTCAGACAAGAAAGCACTTTATTTCCTTTCTCATTCAAACCACAACGGTGTTTGACGTTAGACGGCGGGGATTTCTCTTTAAATCTCCCGCGTAGGTATTCCCTACGTATAAACCTCTGCTGCGACAGGTCGCAGTTACTGACTTGTTAGGTAGCTAAGCTAACAGGCTAGCGTCGAGGGTCTGAGGCAGGCTGAATTCACCGGGACTCGCGGACAAATCCACCCACACTCAGGGTGGATTAACAACTGGCTATTGGGACACGCAATAGCTATTTTTCCACCAACAGGCCTTTTCAATAAGCGTATGATCACGCTGTCGCATGCAATTTTAGATAAATAGCGTAAAGCTCACCGGCTCTAGCTACAACACTTTTCTAGGCTATCGTTAACGTTGACGGGTGTACGCTTAGGTACGTTACCGCCACCACTGGTCGGGGAAATCACTGTCGGCGCAGTGACTCCGTTCGACGTGTTCAGCCTAATCAACGTGCGTCCACGTTATTATATCCAACCACACAGTTTACCACTGAGCTTAGATTCTAGGATTTGCAAATAAAATTTCAAGGTTTCAAATGCTCACACACAACAGGTAACAAGCACAAAGCCAAAATGCAATTGAATCAGCAGATAG
>NW_019431337.1:0-750 GCF_002814215.2 Seriola lalandi dorsalis
TTGCTGTAAATCACTGATCATCCTAACTGAAGGATAGTTAAACTAAGTTGCCCGCCGCGCCATGGAGGTATTACTGAATGTGTCTGCAGATTACAGGACCAGTGGCCCCGTAAAACTCTTGGGGCCCGTTCACCAGAGCCTCTCTATGAAGTGACTTTTAACATTTGTGGTTTGTAAGTGATAAAGGTGAGACACAAAACAACTACAAACAGACACAAAACAACTACAAACAGACTCAAAACAACTACAATCAGACACAAAACAACTACAAACAGACACAAAACAACTACAATCAGACACAAAACAACTACAAACAGACACAAAACAACTACAAAGAGACTCAAAACAACTACAATCAGACACAAAACAACTACAAAGAGACACAAAACAACTACAATCAGACACAAAACAACTACAAAGAGACACAAAATAACCATAACGAAGTAGTCATTTGTAGCAGTAATTTTGTACCTCTTAGTCTGGGGGTCCTATGTAGGAGGGGTTGGGGGTCTTTTATGTGTCTCTGCCCAGGGGCCCTTCTTCTCATAATTGAGGATTTTCTTTTTTTTTATCAATATTTTCAACAAATGTACATTTCCATCATATATCTGTGCACATACAAACAGCAGACAAAAGGAAACAGTTCACTGTCACTAATATAAACGAAAGAAAAAGTTATTGTTTCCAATTTAACACAGTGTGATGCATTTTTAACCCAGGCACCGATGTTTTGTTCATCACCTGTTCCCA
>NW_019431338.1:0-456 GCF_002814215.2 Seriola lalandi dorsalis
TATTTCTATCACTTGTTTTCTTCTACTGAAGTTAGCACGCTAACCAGCTAGCTCCAGCCCAGTCACTTTCCAATACCGAGTCACTGTTTAGGTCCAGGCTGCCTTACATAGCGCTGCTCAGAGGACGTATTCTAACCTCTTGTAAACTTACTAATGGCTCTTTACACAGAACCAAAACATTTTTTTATTTTCACAGAGGCTATAATAACACATTCCTAATATTCCTTGCATCATGTAAGACAACTTGTATTTGCACTTGTTGTGCAGTATTGTCTCACTGTCTGACAGTGCTGTGACGCAACAACAATTTTAACAAAAGTGTTCGTTCATTCCCACCTGATGTTACCTTAAAACTTAACAGCATTATTGTGCTTTGTTCCGAATGACTTAAAATTAAGATGTAGTCCAACAAGTAATAACAAGTGGCCAGTATTTGTTGGTGAAGTCAAAGAATAA
>NW_019431339.1:0-734 GCF_002814215.2 Seriola lalandi dorsalis
GTTTGTAAAGCTCTTTGAGGAAGACACATGCAGGCCTTTGAAAAGTTGAAAGGAAAATACAATATACAATACAGTGTCTTATTTTTTCAGATTCTTACAAATAAGACATGTTACAATCCAACCATAAAATCCCTTTTAGAAGGGATCCCCACACAGCAGATTCATTTACACTTGAATGAAACCTGTCCAAAGCTTTAGAACCTTTGGAGAGAAGTTCAGGACAAAATACTTTTATATTGATAATATAATTGGATATAGCTTAGTGATGCCAGCTATTCACTGTGTGATATAAAACAGACATTTCCATCAGGGGATTTTGTTCTGCTGTTTGCCCATAAAATCAGTTCCTGAATTGCTTATTGTTACTGGGATTTCTTTTTCCCATATGCATTTCCCTAGAGTTTCTCTACCTATGAATCATTGTTTCCTACAGTGTATCATACCTGTTCATAAATGTGGGAAGCCCTGTTGTATGTATCAGGATTGGTTGCTGCTCTCCCTCTGCCTGTGAGGTGGAACAGTATTTTCCTCTTCTCCTGTGTTTTATTTGAAGTGTTGATCCATAAAAGATATGTTTGTGGTTTTAAGAACCAAAAACCATCTCAGTGTAGTTTTACATCTCCTCTCTCAGGCTTCACTCTGGAGCTCTAGTAACAACAGGTCAGTGAGCCAATCAGAAGAGAGGAGGCTCTGAGCCTCTCTTCTGATTGGCTGACTGTTTTCTGAGTGATCCA
>NW_019431340.1:0-738 GCF_002814215.2 Seriola lalandi dorsalis
CCTCTGGTCAAATCCTGATTTTAAGACTTTGACATCATCTGACAAATCAGCAAATGAAAGACAAAGAGTGAGCAGTGATTACAGCTGGATTTACTGTAACATGGTCACTCACAGAAAAGGTTAGAGGAGACAGACTGCCTTTCTTTTTTAATGTTACTTTGAAGTCTTTTGCCTTTATTTCAGTCATAGTGAGAAAGAGGATGACACACAGCAAAGGGCCACGGGTCGGATTCAAACCTGGGCCGCCAGGTCAAGGAGCAAACAGCACGGCAGAGGCTGCGCCGGACACAGAAGCAGGTGAAGTAAAGATAACTGAAGATTACAGGAGTTGACGACAACTATCACTGAACTTTAAAAATGTAAAAGGCCAAAAGGAACTTTGTCCAATCTCCTGTTCAACAAACAACAAACAGAAAAAGGATATTTTCATGTTTCCTTTGCCGACTCCCAGTGTCTTTTACACAACAACATGGTGGTTAAGCTAATGATGGACTGTTAGGAAAGGCTACAATGAAAGCTGTCTGTAACTCATTGTCTTCACCATGAATCTTAAAATGTGGCAGATTGTTGCAAACTGAGCGGCTGTCTGAAACAAACCACAACAATCCATTCACATCCTGTTCTGAATTTATTCTTTTTAAAAAAGAGCCAGTAACAGTGTGAGATGGATCAATAAGTGTATGGATAAGATACAGATAAGATCAGCTGGTTAATGTCGGATTTTGGGAGGATGAGAAC
>NW_019431341.1:0-731 GCF_002814215.2 Seriola lalandi dorsalis
CGTCTTATGCCTCGCCATAATATGATGTTATTATGACCTTTTGTGCCTTAATATACCAGGATGTTTTTTTTTACATTTTATGCCATACTATACTATGACCTTTTTTGACATTTTTACGCCAGCCTATAAAATGATGTTTTTTGGCATTTTTATGCCTTACTATCCTATGTAGTTTCATGCCTTGTCATATTATGAAGTTTTTATGACCTTTTATGCCTAAATATATTATGATGTTTTTTTTGAATTTTTTGCCAAACTATACTATAACGTTTTTATGACCTTTTATGCCTTAATATATTATGATGTTTTTTTGAATTTTTTTATGCCTTATTATATTATGTCGTCTTATGCCTCGCCATAATATGATGTTATTATGACCTTTTGTGCCTTAATATACCAGGATGTTTTTTTTTATTTTTTGCCTTACGATACTATGACCTTTTTTGACATTTTGATGCCATCCTATAAAATGGTGTTTTTTGGCATTTTATACCTTACTATACTGTGTAGTTTCATGCCTTGCTATACTATGACGTTTTTATGACCTTCTATGCCTTAATATATTATGATGTTTTTTTGAATTTTTTGCCATACTATACTATGACGTTTTTATGACCTTTTATGCCTTAATATATTATGATGTTTTTTTGAATTTTTGATGCCTTATTATATTATGTCGTCTTATGCCTCGCCATAATATGATGTTATTATGACCTTTTGTGCCTTAATAT
>NW_019431342.1:0-692 GCF_002814215.2 Seriola lalandi dorsalis
CATTCAATTAAATTAATGTGGGTCATAAAATGAGAAAAGACGTCTCTACAATGATAATAAATGTTTAGTGATTAAATATAAACTCTTTCCTCTCCAGTGTCGACTGCGTCGATGCTGCTGGTCGCACATGTGCAGCGAAGTTATCCTCAGACGTCTGGTAAGCACAAGAGATTTAACCCCAACACCTAATCCTAAAACTGCCAAACAGTACAGGCAGGTCGAGCTAATCCTGCAAAACCCAGATCATAGTTTTATTGCTGAAAACCGTAATAACAGGAATTTTACTGTCGAAGGTCAACCTGTCTTTCTTTGTACCTTGGCTTTGCAGCCTTGAATTTTGAAGTATTTCTTTTCATATTACTATTATTAAAAGATAATGCAGATGGACAACAGGATTTTCTAGTAGCAGTAGATCATCTGATTGGTTTGTCGTTGTCTGTTTTGTTTTTTTTGTCTCAGGTGCAGATGTTCGTATCGTCCCGTCCAGACTGCAGCTCTTTGACCACGAGTCGGTCTCTTTCAGCTGTCAGGGGTCTAATGTCTCAGCCGGATGGAGAGTCAGGAACATCAAGAATAGGACTTCATGTTTGATGTCCACAGTGACCTGCACCAATAACTATGCCTTGGTGTCAGACAGTGGAGAATACTGGTGTGAAGCTGCAGGAGGAGAGAGAAGCAACACAGTCAACATC
>NW_019431343.1:0-762 GCF_002814215.2 Seriola lalandi dorsalis
AAGGTCACTTAATGGAATGGGACCATTATTATTTACACCTGTATTTTACCTGCTTCGATAAATCAATATGTCTGCTGTGAAGAGGGTCTATGTTAACCACCCCCACCCCAAAAAAACATTCAGAGGTCATCAATGAAGCTTGGTTTGTCAAATTCATTCAATTCATTTTCTGAGGAAAAGTACCTGGAACTATTTTTGGTCGAAAAGCGGCTTCTGTGTCAGTCTGTGTCAGTCTGTGTCAGTCAGTGTCAGTCTGTGTCAGTCAGTCTGCATCAGTCTGTCAGTCTGTCTGCACCAGTCAGTCTGTGTCAGTCTGTGTCAGTCTGTGTCAGTCAGTCTGCATCAGTCTGTCAGTACCAGTCAGTCTGTGTCAGTCTGTGTCAGTCAGTCTGCATCAGTCTGTCAGTCTGTCTGCACCAGTCAGTCTGTATCAGTCTATATCAGTCTGTGTGATCCTCTGCACAGTGTGGTCACTCCGCTGGTCATTTTGTTTTCATTTTGACTTGCAGTGCATCTATAAGTTCTACCAACTCTGTGAAGTAGCTGTTCTCCTCTCCCAGAATCATCTCAGACTGGACCATGTGTTGGTACTGGTCTCGGAGAGACAGCAGAGAGTCCATCAGAGAGCTGTCTGAGCGGTACTGGTCCAAACACATCGGAGCCATCGCCAACAGAGCCCGAAGAGCCTTAGAGAAAAACGTTCTTAAAGGTTCTTATAGGTGAATACTGTTCCTGTAGCACTACGGCTGATTATAACCTGTT
>NW_019431344.1:0-860 GCF_002814215.2 Seriola lalandi dorsalis
TGGAATCACACGTGAGAACCTTTCTGCTCCACACCTGCTCGGACCCGTTTTCTGACCACTGGAATTCTCTGGACGGTTTTGTAACTTCTGCCTGACACACTCCTGATCTTACAGAATAAGTATGAAGTCTCAGAGGTTTCTGACTGACAACAGATCCAGTTATGAACTGTCCAAAACCCATTAAAACAGTGAGCCTAATGAGCCACACCGTTGCTCTGGGTGACACGTTCCTTCATCACCATGAACACAAAGATTGTGGTTTATCCTGATGCTGTCACCCACACATGTCCTGCTGCTGGAACACCTGGTTAAAGGCTCCTTCCCTGTGAGATTAGGGTTGGTTTCACTGCACACTGTGATGTGCAGGCCATTTCACTCTCATCAGCTGATGGAGCAAAGTTTGTCTCTGTGCTCACCTTTACTCTGACTTTAAAACGTGGACGAACCTGCAGGATTGTGATACGTCACAACCAGAGACAAGTTGTCACTGCGAACAATGCCGAGTGTTTTCTCAAGCTTTATTTATCTCAGGAAGAATCACACAGTGATCCCTGCAGCCATCAGCACTGTTAGAGGTTATTTGGTTGGATGTAGGTTGTGATGTCAGGTGACCGAGATTCAATGCCAGGTTAACATGTAATGCCAGCATTAAGAAGAAGGAAGAAAGAAAAGAAAGAGAAAGAAAGAAAGAAAGAAAGAAAGAAAAGAAAGAAAGAAGATCGATATCATTAAGTGTGATTAGTGTGGAGGACAGACATGTGCAGCAGGCGTCAGGATGGAGATGATGGAGGGGTGGAGGGGTGGAGGGGTGGAGGGCAGGGGGCTGATGGAGTGATAGTGATGGGCTCCTGTTCAAAGGG
>NW_019431345.1:0-752 GCF_002814215.2 Seriola lalandi dorsalis
TCTGTCCTTCTGCTGGCCTGTTTCAACATTTTTAATGTTTTTAAAGAGAATTTATTTTTTATATTTTATTTATAATTTATTTTTTATATTTAAAACATTATTTATATTTTCTATTATATTTTTTCACCAAAATTATACTTGGGGTGGGACTGCTCTCGGTCTGTGTCTGTCTCTCTGTCTCTCTCTCTCAGTCTTTCTCTCTGTCAGTTTCTCTCTCTGCCTGTCTCTCTGTCTCTCGCTCTGACTCTCTCTCAGTCTGTTTGTCTGTCTCTCGCTCTCTCTCTCTCTGTCCGTCTCTCTCTCTCTGTCTCTCAGCATATCTCTGCCTGCCTGTCTGTTTGTCTGTCTACTTTCCTGTGTGAGTGTGTCTGTCTGTCTGCCTCTGTCTGTCCTTCTGCTGGCCTGTTTCAACATTTTTAATGTTTTTAAAGAGAATTTATTTTTTATATTTTATTTATTTATTTATATTTATTTATATTTATTTATATTTATTTATATTTATTTATATTTTATATTTAAAACATTCAAACACATTATCTATATTTTATATTGTATAAAAATAAACAGTTTGACATTGAGATTATGAGTGGATGGTTCTTAATTAAAGGTCATGTGTTTTGTTTATTTTGCAATCATGAAACATTTTTGGTTTGTTAAAAAAACCTTTCCTCTTTCATTAAGAGATGACATCTTACCTTAAAATTAGTATAATTACTCTGAGACATTATTATTATTATTATTATTATTATTAT
>NW_019431346.1:0-1050 GCF_002814215.2 Seriola lalandi dorsalis
ACTATATTATGACTTTTTTATGACTTTTTATGCCTTACTATACTATGACTTTTTATGCCTTAGTATACTATGACGTTTTTGTGACTTTTAATGCCTTACTATACTATGACTTTTTATGCCTTACTATACTATGACGTTTTTATGACTTTTTATGCCTTACTATACTATGACTTTTTTATGACTTTCTATGCCTTGCTATACTATGACTTTTTTATGACTTTCTATGCCTTGCTATACTATGACTTTTCATGCCTTACTATACTATGACTTTTTATGCCTTACTATACTATGACTTTTAATGCTTTACTATACTATGACGTTTTTGTGACTTTTTATGCCTTACTATACTATGAATTTTTATGCCTTAGTATACTATGACGTTTTTATGACTTTTTATGCCTTATTATATTATGATTTTTTTATGACTTTTTATGCCTTACTATACTATGACTTTTTATGCCTTAGTATACTACGACGTTTTTATGACTTTTTATGCCTTACTATACTATGACTTTTTATGCCTTACTATACTATGACTTTTTTGTGACTTTTTATGCCTTACTATACTATGACTTTTTATGCCTTACTCTACTATGACGTTTTTGTGACTTTTTATGCCTTACTATACAATGACGTTTTTATGACTTTTTATGCCTTAGCATACTATGACGTTTTTATGACTTTTTATGCCTTACTATACTATGACTTTTTTATGACTTTCTATGCCCTGCTATACTATGACTTTTCATGCCTTACTATACTATGACTTTTTATGCCTTACTATATTATGATTTTTTTATGATTTTTTATGCCTTACTATACTATGACTTTTTATGCCTTAGTATACTATGACGTTTTTATGACTTTTTATGCCTATGACGTTTTATGACTTTTTATGCCTTACTATACTATGACTTTTTATGACTTTTTATGCCTATGACGTTTTATGACTTTTTATGCCTTACTATACTATGACTTTTTATGCCTTACTATACTATGACTTTTTTGTGACTTTTTATGCCTTACTATACTATGACTTTTTATGCTTTA
>NW_019431348.1:0-453 GCF_002814215.2 Seriola lalandi dorsalis
ATTCCTTCCATCTACCTGCTGACTTTTATTTAGCTGGACGACTGTTATATGATGCAGTCAGTTACAGAAAAGCTTCTCCTGTTTAAACCACTAATGCCTTTTTTTTTTTACAAAAATATTCTTCCTGTCACAAAATAATAACCTGTAATGCCCTGATGTGCAGAGCACCTTGAGTATCATCTTGTTTACAAAACACTCGTGTTTCAGTGTCATGAGACTGTTGGTGGTGTAACTGTGGAAGCAGACTTTGTAACTTAAAGTTATGATAACACTACTCCGTTCGTTAATATTCATAAGGGAGAAAAAAGAGCTGCTTACAGGGTTCAAGATAGCGCATGGTGAGAGAGCATGAACTTTGCCTCTTGGGTGTGTGTTAGTCTGTGTGATCTCCCTCTTGTGGCAGGGTGAAGTACTGCTCATACTTAATCTCTAATTCCAAACCTCAGAAGGGAC
>NW_019431349.1:0-820 GCF_002814215.2 Seriola lalandi dorsalis
ATGCTGCCTTCAGAGAGACTTCTGGGTCTGCTCCTTCTATTGTGAACTCAATCATTCAGCCTTATGCTGCTTCTCAGCCACTGTGCTCCTCCAAGGAATGCGGTCTGACATCAACATCCCTGCACATTAGCATTAGCCGCGTTTCCATCGCTGTTTTGCACAATGTAGAAGCAATTTTCTTAGAAAAGTCGACAAAACAGATTGTGAGTGTTCTGTGTTTCCATTGAGTGATGTTATGTGAATAAAGCTGGGATTTTTCTCCTCTCACTGTATCATTCCAATTAAACGTGACGACAGATTCCCGGCGGTCTGCCTCTCAGTTGGAACAGGCTTGAATGTGAAAAATGTGTTTCTATTTCAAGTTTGATAAATATTGCTTTGGTGAATTGTCTGAAAAAACACCTCATGTGAACAGATCATTTTTTAAAAATATTTGAGAGTTTTATCAAAATGTACAAGTGTCCATTTCTCATTTTTAAGTTTGCAACTTCAAACTGCACATGAAGCAGATTAATGGAAACACACCTAATCTCCAGACTGTTCTGGTCTGCGGTTCCCTGATGGTGGAACAAGCTCCCGAAGTCTTTCAGAGCAGGAGCGTCTCTCTATATCTTCAAGTCATTTCCTCTCCTAACACCTCTCACACCCTAACACTTTCACTGACCTCCTTCACTTACTGAATTGATGTAGTACTTAGTTCTTACACCAAGGTCTCCTGCTGCACTGAAGCTTCAGTAATGTTCCTCACCTGTGACTCGCTTTGGATCAAAGCGATAAATGAATAAATGTACATGTGATGTAAATGTAGTTAGTTCCAATG
>NW_019431350.1:0-712 GCF_002814215.2 Seriola lalandi dorsalis
CATTAATATACTATGACATCTGTATACATTACTATATTATGACGTTTTCTGATATTTTTATGCCTTAAAACACTATGCCATTTTTTCACTTTTTTTGCCATACTACACTATGTCGTTTTTTCACTTTTTTTGGCATGCTATACTGTGTCATTTTTCTCACTTTATAGGTATTAATATACTATAACATGTGTATAACTTAATATATTATGACGTATTTTGATGTTTTTAGGCCTTAATATACTATGCCATTTTTTCACTTTTTTTGCCATACTATACTGGGTCTTTTTTCTTACTTTTTAGGCTTTAATATACAATGACATCTGTACACATTACCATATTATGACGTTTTCTGATATTTTTATGCCTTAAAACACTATGCCATTTTTTCACTTTTTTTGCCATACTATACTATGTCGTTTTTTAACTTTTTTTTGCCATGCTATACTATGTCATTTTTCTCACTTTATAGGCATTAATATACTATGACATGTGTATAACTTAATATATTATGACGTATTTTGATGTTTTTATACCTTAATATACTATGCCATTTTTCACTTTTTTTGCCATATTATACTATGTTGTTTTTTCACTTTTTTTGCCATACTATACTATGTCGTTTTTTTCACTTATTTGCTGAACTATACTGGGTTGTTTTTCTCACTTTATAGGCATTAATATACTATGACATGTGTATACCTGACCATATTAT
>NW_019431351.1:0-975 GCF_002814215.2 Seriola lalandi dorsalis
AGCTGTTACATTACTGTCCACTATTTGTTTGAACTTTTTCCACCCTGGAGCTTTTGTGGGAAACCTGTGCCATCAAGGCAACAATCACATATCACATCAGCATTCCCTGTGTATGCTGTTATTTCTACGTGCACTTTTTCTATGTACATCACAGTTGGTGTGCACTTAGGGAACAGCCTGCATTTTATAAGACATGCTGGATAAAGGCTACAATACATTTTATATTGGCCTTCAAACAAAGATGTGCGCGTGTGTGTGTGTGTGTGTGTGTGTGTCTGTGTGTGTGTGAGAGACAGAGAGAGAGAGAGAGAGAGTGTGTTTCTGACCTCAGCCCTCGCCTGATAATTCAGAACCCACCACACAAACTCCTGGTTCCGAGCAGCTGCAGGTGAAGTCATACATGTTTGACTTTTGATGTAAAGCTCACACACACACACGCACACGCACACACACACAAACCGCTGGGTGACACACTCAAGCTGAAGATGTGTGCTGATCCCTGGCAGTGCTGTGCTTGGCATATTAACCACAGCAGGTAGGGCAGCAGAGGGCCCCCACTTCTCTGTGCCATTCGAGGGCCCTATTAGGCTACAATTACTAAATGTAAGGCTTGTAAATCATACATCATTCATGTGGAGAACTCAGAGACAGTCACCACCGCCCACTGTAAAGCAGAGAGAAGGAAAGGAAGGGGAGGGAATGGAATAGAGAGAAAGGAAAAGGGGAGGGAGAGGGGAAGGAAAGAGAAAAGGTAAATAAAAGAACTGAGGAAAACTCAGGAATAGGGGATGATCACCAGAGAAATCAAATCATATTTTTGTTGGTGAACAAAGACCTTCACTTAAAGCCACCATTACTACACATGGTGCACAAGAATCTAATATACTGAGACTCAATCTGGCTCCCCACAGGATGAAGCCCGCCTGTTCTGCTACCAGGACAAATCTGAACTAAACAGCTCACCACTAAAAAAAA
>NW_019431352.1:0-825 GCF_002814215.2 Seriola lalandi dorsalis
TCTGTGAGAAGAACAAACTGAATTAGCTTTAGCTAAATAATAAAAAAACTTTATCTTCATTTGACTTTAAAATTCCAATAGATGAAGTTGTTTGGACATAAAATGACGAAGTTTTGACACATTAGTTTGTTTGTGTTAATTAAACATAATAAAGATTCATTAACCTCATAATGTTTTAACTCAAGTAAACTTCATGGGGTTTTTATTAGATACGACACGATATCACTTTGGTACTAAAATGACCAAATTAAACCATAAACTAATAAAATCAAGCATCAGACATGAAGCATCAACACTGCAGTTCCTCTAATGACCACTAGCCTTTAATGAGGCGCCTGTTCTATAAATAAAACAATAAACTTTGTTGATCCTTTGAATATCACAACAGCACAAAACATTTATTTAATAATTAATTAATGAGCATTTAAAATGAATTTAAAATAAAAATGGAGGTGCTCTATATCTGTGCATGAATAGTGACAATGTACAGATGAAATATTCATAAATAAAATGCTGTTACGATTAAGTTGTAATTAATTATTAATCACAGAATCAAACCCGAGGACTGTGATTAAGTGTATTGCATTTATTAAAAACATAAATATTCTTTCCTTTCTTTTAACATTTTCTTTGTTTTACATGATTATTTTAGTGACTCATAATAAATGTGATTAGACGTGAAACGAGTCTCTTCCTGTTTGTAATAAACGAAGAAACAACTTCACCTCCGACTAACAAACCTGTTTATTCTTGTCTTCACATTCCCCAGTGATTCGCTCTCACACGGCTCGTTACATCGCTCGTTACATCGCCTGTAAAACTCTG
>NW_019431353.1:0-677 GCF_002814215.2 Seriola lalandi dorsalis
TGAGGCATAAAAAGTGATAAAAAGTCATAGTATAGTAAGGCATACAAAGTCATAAAATGTCATAGTATGGTAAGGCATCAAATGAAATACTATTGTGAGGAATAAAAATGTCAAAAAAAACCCATAGTATATTGAGGCATAAAAGGTCATGAAAACTTCATAGTATGGAAAGGCATCAAATGAAATACTATTGTGAGACATTAAAACGCCAAAAAACGTCATAGTATAGTATGGCAAAAAATGTCAAAAGAACACCATAGTATATTGAGGCATAAAAGGTCATGAAAACGTCATAGTATGGAAAGGCATCAAATGAAATACTATTGTGAGGCATAAAAATGGCAAAAAAACGTCATAGTTTTTAAGGCAAAAAATGGCAAAAAACGTCATAGTATATTAAGGCATAAAAGGTCATAAAAACGTCATAGTAAGGTAAGGCATCAAATGAAATACTATTGTGAGACATTAAAACGCCAAAAAACGTCATAGTATAGTATGGCAAAAAATGTCAAAAGAACACCATAGTATATTGAGGCATAAAAGGTCATGAAAACTTCATAGTATGGAAAGGCATCAAATGAAATACTATTGTGAGGCATAAAAATGACTAAAAAACGTCATAGTTTTTAAGGCATAAAAGGTTGTAAAAACGTCATAGTATAGTAAGGCAAAAAATG
>NW_019431354.1:0-776 GCF_002814215.2 Seriola lalandi dorsalis
CGCATGGCTCGTAGTTCTTTGCAATATATTTATATATATTAGTATATTTTTTGTAGGTTGATGTTTTTTATTCTACGCCGTTGTTTCATCTGACGATGGAGAAAATAATGTAGGAAGAACTCCTGGCTTTAAAGTGTACCAGATATGGAGTTAAACATCCCATACTGGCTGAGCTGAAGAAGCTGTACCATGGATGCAGAGCTGGGGCTAAGCTAAAGGCCAGGAGATGGAGATATAAACCATTTCTACCATCGATCCTCATGGGAAATGTCAACTCCCTGGCTAACAAGTGTGATGAACTGGAGGCACTTGTGAAGAATGAGCGAACATCAACAGACAGAGACGCAGAGAAGTGGAAAGAATAAAGTTGGAGGACTGGTATATTAACTTCTGTATGGACACTGTAATACCAGCAAGGACTGTACACTGCTTTCCAAACAACAAACCCTGGATCACCAGTAAAATCAAGACCCTCCTCAACCAGAAAAAGGAGGCCTTCAGGGATGGAGACAGGGAGAAGCTCAGGTGTGTGCAACGTGAGCTGAAGAGGAGATTAAAGCAGGCGATGAAGGACTACAAAAAAGAAAGTAGAGAGGAAGCTGCAGCACAACAACACCAGAGAGGTGTGGAAGGGGATAATGACCATCACTGGTTATAAGGACAAGAACAGCCAGGCAACATCAGGTGATGTGGACAAGGCCAGTGAGTTCAACCTGTTCTACAACAGGTGTGACACAGCCTCACCTGTTCTCTCTCCCACTGCTTCAGCTGCAGCT
>NW_019431355.1:0-734 GCF_002814215.2 Seriola lalandi dorsalis
TTCAAAAATATATTGGGAGATTGTGTTATTTAAGCTTTTCTTTGTGAAATATCAAACATATCCCGAAAACTGTTTCACTGACAAAATGTTTAACAGAAGAACATTTTAGTTTCAAGTGTCAAGACACTGTGACTCTCAGCTAAAATATTACAATAATGTCTATAGTTTTGAATTAAATCAAAAGAAACAGAAATTGAGTTATTAAAAGAGACAAATGTTCTTACAGTTAACATCCAGTCTGGTTCCTCCACCAAACGTGTTCCACAGTGACACAAACTCATTGAGCCGCCGTACAAAAACCTCTCAAACAAACAAAGTCACCAAAATTATTCTGATTTAATATTTTGTCTGCTTGTTTAAAAAAGTACAATAACACAACACAACAATTTTAGATTCCTAATTTTCCCATATTTATTCATTTTAAAGTAAAATCAAAATATTTCAGCAATTCATTAAAATACTAGAAAAGACAATCACAGTAAAAGTTACTCAAAGACATAAAAACTAAAGTGCATGGAAATAAGTATTAACACATCCTGATCAATACTCTGATCAGCTGATTGATCCATTGATAAACAGCATGATCAGAGTGATCCAAGTCCCTGCTGGAGTCAGTCAGAGCATTTCCATAGAGAGCCACTTTGCATCAGCAGCACCATGCTCCAGTGCTCTGGGAGAGTTTATAGTCCTGAGAGTTGAAGACTGGATGACTGACAGCTGTCCTTCATGACAAC
>NW_019431356.1:0-841 GCF_002814215.2 Seriola lalandi dorsalis
TGCTTCAGGTGGCTGTGCACGGACGGAGCGGAGTGATCGGACTAGGAGGGGTTAAAGGTCAGGGGCTGAAGGGCTACGATGCAGCAGGGCTGGACTTCCTCACCAGGAAGAGCCTGTCCAGCAGCGATGGAGAGATGACGCTCGGGGAGACCATGGAGGAGATTCTGGAGGAGAGTGAGTTCTGAATCCAGCACTGGTACTTCACCACCTGACGTGGAGGAGCTGAGATGACACCTGGGTGTGTTTTCCCAGGTAAAGGCAGAGGTCATCCTGGAGAAACAGGCGGTTGGAGGTTTGGTGATGCGGGGACTCCAGGGCAAGTTGGAACCACTGTGGCTAGCAGGCTAATGGTTACCACGCTAGGAATCTGTTTACTCCCCCATTCAGGAGTAATCTCCGAGGTAGCTAGCTTCCTAACTGTCGGTTAGCAGGTTAGCTCGGCCACATTGATGTATTTAATTATTTTCTCATAAAACCAGGCCTCTGTTACCGTAAATAAAACAGCTGAGCTTCCTCCATTTTGAATTATTCGACGTCAGGACGGTGCGCTGACAACATATTAGTGCAGATTTACTCCAGTAAATACACTGACGGTGGTGACTCTACCTCTGGGTCTCTGTGCTAATGCTGAAGCAGCTGTGTGTAGTCCGGCGTGTGCGCTGTCCTAATGGTTGTTATGTGATGTATTTCCTGTTGAATCATGACAACATATAATCAATTTTGGACTGTAGTTATAGTCAGAAGGTCAGTTCGTTAATTAGACTTTTTGAAGTCACCACTGTTGCTCTGCAGCTGCATTATCTTCCTGCAGGTAACATCTGCATGTTTACGTTCCCATGTC
>NW_019431357.1:0-724 GCF_002814215.2 Seriola lalandi dorsalis
CGGGACTCAGACTGTAAAAACCGGCCGGTGAAGTTTGTCTCGGAGTTTTTGTTTTGTTTTGTTTTGTTTTTTTAAAAAAAGGATATGAGCTGTTCGCTTAAAGCCTACAACACAAACCACATGTATTATTAGTCGGTGCCCGCCTCCGTCGTCTCCCTCCTCCGCATGCTTTCTGCTCAGTCTCACCTGTTGACGCCGACACACAGGTTTTTTTTTGGTTTTTTTTTTCCTGGGAGGGATTGAATCAAACCAGGTGAAGATAAAAACCAGCAGAGTGTGGAGGTGACGAAGCTGTGAGCGTCACAGAAAACAACCGCTCATGTCGAGGCAACTTTACGCGATCCTGACTTCTGTCTAAAAATGAAAGCGCTTTAAAAAAAAAAAGAAAAAGCTGGCTCCCCCTCTCTCTTTCTCTCTTTCTCTCTTTCTTTCATTACGTCCGGCTTGGCCACTATATGTTACAAACCGGAGGACCCACAGCTCCTGTAGTCGAGGGTGAAGCTCATTTTTCCAGGTAAGACTCGTTTGTTTGCTTTAATTCGCTTTCCTCCCCAGAACAGCTTTCATGAAGCTTGTGCAGTTCCTGTCGTAGATATCAGACAAAAACAAAACAGCTTCCCAAAGGAGACAAATGCTCAAAGAAAGCTCTGACATTAATGTGTGTGAACCGGAGTTTCCAGGCTTGGGGAAGTTTGGAGTCCCTCTGTTGTGGACTACATCACAT
>NW_019431358.1:0-913 GCF_002814215.2 Seriola lalandi dorsalis
TGGTAATGAATTCTGCCTTCATTAAGCTTTGGGGAGTTACATAAGAAAAAGATACTTGATATATACATCAGTCACAATGTTAAAGCCACTGACAGGTGAAGTGAGTAATATTGATTGGTCTTGTTACGATGGCACCAGGCTTGGATACATTAGGCAGCAAGTGAACAGTGACTTCTTGAAGTTGACATGTTAAAAGCAGGAAAAATGGGCAAGCGTAAGGATCTGAGCGACTTTGACATGGGCCAAATTGTGATGACCAGAATTAACATTGCTTATTTTCTCATAGCATTGCTTAACAAACGAACAAAGAACGTGCCCATAACAATCAGATGGCTTTTGCTTTCTTTTGATCATTAACCTGCAGTTGTTGTAAGCAGCTGATGCAGCAGCATACAGAACACACATTACACAACGACAGATGAGCTACAAGCTCGTCGGTCGAAAACTGTAAACTGTAGATTTTTCTTTCTGCGTGTTATAGACTTTCACTGGATGTTTCCAGAGATCGCGCGTGTTTTCCGCTCTTGCATGAAAAAGACTGAACCACACTTAAAAACATTTAGATCTCTCTATCATTGACACTAAGAGCAGGGTCTGTGTCTCTTTGCTGCGCTGTGCTCCGGCGGATGACACCGCCCCTCACACAGAGAGGGAGAAAGAGAGAGATAGAGAGAGAAAGAGGTCTCTCCTCTGGGTTGGGAACAGTGAAAATGCATCAATCATAGACGAATGTCTTAATCAGAAACAGAGTTGGTGAGATAGAATGCGCAAGAGAACTTTTATGTCGCAATAGTAAACAGGAAATCTATTTTCTTAATTTCTCAAGTACCGAAAGCAGAACTGATAATGCTGGAGCTTATCGATACTCTGGTCTTTAAGAATTTAACCCCAGGGCCTGTTTAAATCTGGGTTT
>NW_019431359.1:0-1021 GCF_002814215.2 Seriola lalandi dorsalis
ACCACAAGACTATGTCAGGCCTTAGCTTTGTACTGGCTATTTCCTGGGGAACAACAAGCTTTCCTCCTAAATCTACCTGCATTTCCCAATCACAAGCATCCTCTAAGCTGCCTTGCCTCCTTGTTGTCTTACCAACTTTCTCTCCCTCTTGAACAAACTTGATTGCAACTCTCTTTATTTTAGACCCTCATAAATTTGCCTGCCTCCGTAAATCTTCAATTCCTGCAGCTAAGCTTTTTAAAACCTGGTTATGTAGCCACGTATACCGGCCTTGCGACAGACTAACCTTACAGCCTGACAAAATGTGCTTTAAAGTTGCAGTACCTGAACACAATGAACATAGTGGGTCTCCATTTACCCAGAGTTTTAGGTTCTGGGGAGTTGGCAATACATCATATGTTGCCCCTATCAAAAATCTAATACTACTTTCCTCCACACTCCACAGCTCTTTCCAGCTAAGCTTTTTCTTGTCTACACCTTCCCAATTCAACCATTGTCCCTGCTTAGCCTGGGCCACTGCCTTAGCACCCCTTAATATTTCCTCCTGTCTACGAACCTGCTCCACAACTAGCTTTCTCTTCTCTTTGGGACCTGCTCTACTCCACACCGGTTTGCCTGGGCCAAGCCCCAAGCCTCCCCGGCCGATTTGAACATTACCCACAATCTCTGTATGCCTGAGCATTGCTTCCGCCTCCTGCACTGCCATGCTTGGATTCCATTTTCTCCCCTTGATAGGGTTTGGAACCACCTTACTAACTACCACATCTTTACTCCCAGATAACAGGAGCTCTGTCCTAACCTTAGTACATTTAAACTCCTCGACTAGACTAGTTACTGGGAGCTGAAGTATGCCTTTCCCATACAGTGCCACCGTACTTAAACATCTAGGAACAACTAGCCACTTCCTAATGTAAAAGCTAACTAATCTTTCCATTTTTTCTGCAGTATATAATGGAATCTCATATACAGACAGTGGCCACATCAACCTGGGAAATAACCCGAACTGCAGACACCACAACTT
>NW_019431360.1:0-795 GCF_002814215.2 Seriola lalandi dorsalis
GAGAAAAATAACAAGAGACCATGTTAAAGGAGAGTGCATGAAAAATAATAACAAAAAAAATAAAACAAGTGCACAAAATCTGAACACACATTCTACTTAGTGTGACACTGGTTACCAGAAGAAATATCATTTACACTTCTGAACCTGTTAATCAGTGATATTATTTGCCAAAAAATAGCTTATTCTGAAATTCTTAACGATCATGGAGAAAGTAACACACGCAAAACCAATTAGAGGAGAAGCAGTCGACATTTAGCTGAGGATTATAGCTCGGACGAAAGAGACTAAACACAAGAACAGTCACAGCAAAGAGGGGGACATAAAAAAAACAAAAAACAGATCATTAGCAAAAAATAACTTATGTTTATCTCTCAGTATTTCTTCAAACTGCTGATCTGACATCAGGCAGAGTAACACCAGCCTCACAGACACTCAAAGTTCCTCACTGCAACACATTGAAAGCCTGGGTACATGATGAGATTGTAGTAAGCCAAGGACGACACACCTGAGTCTCACTTCAAACGTAAACATCAATTCCAAAAAATAAGGAATCAAATAGTAAAAAAAAATATCTATTAAAAGGAGCAATTTGTAAGTTTTGCTTTTGCTACACAGCATGAATCATGAGTTTCCCCTAGGGGATAAATAAAGTATGTATCTATCTATAGCTAACGTTAGCAGTAGCAGCACATGTGCTGCAGTAAGCGTAGTGTCATTTCAAGTTGCTGGTGTTTTGTTGTTCTGCCTCTACAGTTCATTTTGCCATTTTCTTCATTTAAACTTACTGTAGTTGTG
>NW_019431361.1:0-696 GCF_002814215.2 Seriola lalandi dorsalis
CACACACACACACACACACACACACACACACACACGGGTGGTGAGTCATGTCTGAAATATGAGGTGTCATCGTGTGGAACGCTCATGGCAGATCGACCCTTCCCATAATGCTCAGCACATGATGGCATTGACCTGAGAGCAGAGTCAAACATTTAGGAATTCAATGTGTGTGCGTGTGTGTGTGTGTGTGTGTGTTTGTGTGCATGTGTGCGTGTGTGTGTGATGTTAACATTCATGTGCACTGGAGTGTAAAACTTCTGCCATGGGAGAGAGACACCAACATTGTCTTGAAAAAGTGAGAGAGAGAGAGAGAGAGAGAGCAAGAGCAGAAATGAATATATAACCTGTATATCTTTCTGCAGCAGTGTTATTAGCCAGTGTGACTATTTACACCCAGGTGTATATTGCATCATCTTGAAAGCTGATATTTTGTGCTGATGTTTGATTGAAATTATCTTTAATTTTGTGTCCAAAAATAAATATGAAAAAAAAGAAGAAAAATCTTTTTTCCAGTGGATAAAAGTAACGGTCTCTCTGTTTCTCTCTCTTTCTCCAGGCGTGGAAGAGGCGCTGGTTCGTGCTGCGCAGCGGTCGGCTGAGCGGAGAACCGGACGTCCTGCAGTACTACAAGAACCAACAGTCCCGCCGGCCAATCAGGACCATCAACCTGAACCTGTGTGAGCAGGTAAACAGTTT
>NW_019431362.1:0-732 GCF_002814215.2 Seriola lalandi dorsalis
CCTTTACAGCCTGGTTAACTCACCAGTCCACCTTTACAGCCTGGTTAACTCTCCAGTCCACCTTTACAGCCTGGTTAACTCTCCAGTCCACCTTTACAGCCTGGTTAACTCTCCAGTCCACCTTTACAGCCTGGTTAACTCTCCAGTCCACCTTTACAGCCTGGTTGTGTCTCTACAAACTGTCTCTAACTCTCAGAGGAAAAGCTTCAGTAGACGAGTCGGAGCTGAATCAAACTACGAGCTGAAGTTTAGTGATGGAGACGCTGAAGTCATGTGACCCTGGTGTTGAAGTCACGTGACCCCGGTGTTGAAGTCACGTGACCCCGGTGTTGAAGTCCCTGGTGTAGTTGGTTTATAACATTAGCTTGTTACTCCTGGTTGTGTTGAGGCTTCAAACATCTTACAGTGATGTTCGTTAGTGAAGATGATCCTGCTGAACTAAATCTGCCAGGATCAGAAACTCTTGTTTATTTTCTCTAACAATCCAAAACACAGTAGAGAAATCCCATTGGCTGTTTGTGGAGGAACCAGTGGTGCTAACTTCCGGGTACATCATCCCTGCAGCTCTATCCTGAGTTCTGTTATTGGGCTGGTTTTGATTGGCCCTGATGCTGGTTTCGTCGCACAGATGCTGCTCCTCCTTTAATAAATTAAAACAATGATCTCTTCCCTAAACCTAACCTAAGTAGTATTTGTGCCCAAACCCAAACAAAAACAAACAAACAAAACAAT
>NW_019431363.1:0-748 GCF_002814215.2 Seriola lalandi dorsalis
CCCCTTTCCTCCAGTTTCATCTTTGCAACATTTTATTTTCAGGCTCTGTTGTGGGAAATGTGTTAATACCATTTAAGCCTCTTGTTAAGACGGTGACATTTAACCTACAGTGTTCTTGGGAAAATGTCTTTGTTAACGCCTTTTTAAGTGACCCTGTGCAACTTTTGCTAAACAGCAACATCACTGTGGCCATAAGTGACATTTACATGATAATGGTCAATGCTTTTACTGGAAAAAAAAGTGTAAAGATGAAAGGAGAAAAGTGTCATATATTCTGGTAACTGACTTGGTAATGTGTCCAACCTTTTTTACTCTGAGAGCTACTTTGACAGAATAAAAGGGGCTGAGAGCTCCTCATGTCTTATATCACTTGTTACATCAATTCACATAAGGTAACAAAACATTCATCATTTAAGTCATCAAACATCAATATCCAAAACTCACATGTTGTAGCAAAAAACATCTGAAACTCACCTCAGACACTGCAACAGAGTCAAATTCTTCTGTCAAAATTCAGTTAATGATTCAGTCAAACCTGAGCACAGACACAACAACACCACTGCAAACGAAGCTCAGTGAAAGTTCAGTCAGGAAGACGCTGCACATGCCTTCTAAATCAAAAGCATTCTCGTCTTCATCCAATCAGAACCTGACACGCCAGCTTTTGGCCAATCACTTGTAAGCTGTCAGAGTGTCTCTCCTTCTGCTGTCATTCAGCACTGCTAACATTTTTGTGACCCACCTCCAC
>NW_019431364.1:0-731 GCF_002814215.2 Seriola lalandi dorsalis
ACCACCTTCACTGAACCTCCGTATCCTGGGTTTGGGTTCTGGCACTTGTCTAGTCCTGGTTCCTCAGTGTCTCTGTGTTGAATGAAGCAGAGAGAGAAACGTTCTCACTGTTGAACAGATAGTTCAGTCTCTACAAGTCTGTCTCTTTCACTCACACGTTTTCAGTTTTTCAATTTATTTCTTGTATATTTTCAGTTGATTGCTGAAAATGATCTTTGTAACGATACACTGAACATAACCAATCACTAAGTTTCATGTATTTAGTACTTCCTGTCTTATTGTGAAATCACTAACATGTCCTGTCATTTCAGTCCAATCATCCTCACCTGGTCCCCACTTACTACCTGCCCCTGCTCTTCCGTGTCAGTAAACCCTGTATATGTACTACAGTTTCCTTTGTTCCTGTGTCTGATTGTCATTGTCATTGTTGTGCATGCTTTTCTAGTGGTTTCCTCGTGTGATTGATTATGTGATTGCCTAATCTGCCTTTTGTAGACTGCTAAGAAATTTGTATTACTGCAGTGTGTAAGAGTACATTACATAACGTACAAAGTAGTGTAGCAAAGTAATAATAAAGTATATTGGTTATTATCCATAAAGTTTGCTGTTGGAATGTGTCAAAACTATAACAACGTACTATTACATATATTCATGTTACACAGCATCTATATCTCGTATAACCACGATACATTTTGAATTTGCTTGTAACACAAACAAGGTACACTTCAGTT
>NW_019431365.1:0-812 GCF_002814215.2 Seriola lalandi dorsalis
CGTAGGCCTTCCCTGAGGAGACACGGGGGTCAGAGGTCACACAGAGGTGACGGCAGCCTGGCCTGATGTTCCAGTCAGGACGACAAGGCTGCATTCACAACTCCAAACACTCATCTACAAACATTTCAAAATAAAAGTGTCAATGTGAAGATATGTCACAGTTTCCATGTATGTTTGGTCTAAGATGAGAGAAGAAGAAGAAGAAGAAGGAGAAGAAGGAGAAGAAGAAGGAGAAGGAGAAGAAGAAGAAGAAGAAGGAGAAGAAGAAGAAGCAGAGGAAGAAGGAGAAGAAGAAGGAGAAGGAGAAGAAGAAGAAGGAGAATAAGGAGAAGAAGAAGAAGAAGGAGAGGACGAGATGACGAGGGAGCAGAAAAGATAGAAGAAGAGTCAGAGTGTGTTAATCTCTGAGGCAGCAGGATTATGAAACTCTACTTAATAGGACAGTAAACAGTCAGTGTGTGTGTGTGTGTGTTTATGTGAGAGCTGACAGGCAAACACACGTGCTGTAAACACACACACACACAAACACACACACACACACAGAGACAGCACTGTGTCAGTGTGTTTCTGCTGATGTGCAGGTTGGAGGATTAAACCACCAAAGAAGAAGAGTCACCTGACTGGACATGAGCCACCTGATAAAGCAGAGCTGAGCCCTGATTGGCTGACGCAGCTGGTGTACATGTACTGTGGTACTGCAGTACAGCTCAAGTATTTACAGTTTTCTGGTACTTTATAATTGACTCTTCACTTCAGAGGGAACGTTGCACTGATGAATTACTGACTCTCTTCAGATACAGATTTTACAGTAA
>NW_019431366.1:0-888 GCF_002814215.2 Seriola lalandi dorsalis
GAAGATCTTCGTATTTCCATTGAGGATAAACGAGCAAGAGACTGTGATGTCTCCTCCTTCAGTTCCTGTATAGACGCGTCTTTCTGCATTAATGAGCCCAGTCTTAACATCCTGCAGCACTGTTAAAGAGATGAACAATCACTTATTATTTTCCAATAAGATACTGCGGTCTAATGATAATAATTCCTGCTTCACATTTACACAGTCACAGTGGGAGTTTCCTACTTCCACCACAGTCGAACACAATAAGATTCAGATTTTAACTGTAATTAATGTCTTCAATTCCCAAAGTAAGACTCAAGCAAATTTTAAAAAGGCAATAAACTGATTCCAGAGTTTGATAAAACTTGAGCTGCATGATATGCAAAAAAAAAAGAAATCGTATTGCAATAATTTTAGCAGATATTGCGATTTCAGTTGGAATTGTTGTTTTTGCATTTCATTCTCACTGAAAAAAAATATCAAAATGATAATGTGATTTTTTTTGGGTCTTGAACCAAAGAAACATGTTCCCTCTACATGTGGAGAACATGGTTTGTAGACCAGGGCGTCTGTAGCACCACAACACTCACGGTGCTATCAATGCAGAACAACACTGACACATTTTTACCTCTATCAAAAAAATTGCAGGTCCTGCGATTTGGATATTGCATGTTAGAATAAAATTTCATAATGCAAAATCAGATTAATTAAATCAAAATCTTTCCAATTAAACAAAAAAATTAAAAAATATACAATGTAAGACAAGTTGTCTTCCAACCAGTACAGCTGCATCTGTCTGATCCAAGCTTGTCAACATTTTTGTTATTTTTCATGAATTTATCCAGGTAGCTAACTATGTAGGAAGATGACGTCCTATTTTTTGATCCCACTTACAGCAGACCAGTC
>NW_019431367.1:0-593 GCF_002814215.2 Seriola lalandi dorsalis
ATGGCATAAAACGTCAAAAAAAGATCATGGTATATTTAGGCATAAAAGCTCATAAAAACGTCATAGTATGGTAAGGTATCAAATGACATAGTATAGTAAGGCATAAAAATGCCAAAAAAAAAGGCATAGTATAGTATGGCATTAAAATGCAGAACAGCCTCATAGTATAGTATGGCATAAAACGTCAAAAAACATCATAGTATATTTAGGCATAAAAATGCCAAAAAAACGTCATAGTATAGTTTGGCATAAAACGTCTAAAAAACATCATAGTATGGCAAGGCAGAAGACAAAATAATATAGTAAGGCATAAAAATGCCTAAAACGTCAAAATATAGTATGGCATAAAATTATCAAAAAACGTCATAGTATAGTATGGCATAAAACGTCAAAAAAAGGTCATGGTATATTTAGGCATAAAAGCTCATAAAAACGTCATAGTATGGCAAGGCATAAGATGAAATAATGTAGTAAGGCATAAAAATGCCTAAAACGTCAAAATATAGTATGGCATAAAATGATCAAAAAACGTCATAGTATAGTATGGCATAAAACGTCAAAAAAAGATCATGGTATATTTAGGCATAAAAGCT
>NW_019431368.1:0-663 GCF_002814215.2 Seriola lalandi dorsalis
ATACAGTGCCATAATAATTAGGGACTAACTGATATGTTTTTTTCAGGGCCGATACTGATAACCGGTAATCAAGGAGAACGATATGAAACCGATATGCCAACACAAAACTACTGCTGTGTAAGGACACTCACCATGACGACCAGGTGTTTCTATTATGTTGTCCACCCCATTTATATCAGTGAAAGTAGCTAAATAATAGAAAATCCTCTGTATAATGTAACACAGCTCCACACACTACATCCTCCACAATGATAATCAACAACTATCTACAACTATTTTAATAAAAAACGAACATTATAACCTCCATGAAAGAGGATGTACTGCAGGACTGCTGTATTAGATTACATCAGTTTTAGCTAGATGTTCCTAATAAACTGACATCTGAGTGTATATTAGTAATTATCGGTTTTATGCACAGGCTTCAAAGAGCCTGACTGGAATATATTGGTTGCTTTCGGTGCTGTTCTCATCTGTGAACTGATTCACCTGTCAGCCTAATGATGCTCTTTAATTTAATAGTTTTATCATGTTATTACTATCAGCAAATAAGATGTCTTACCCCTCCACTTTTAAACTTTAACACAGTAACACGTTTACTCAGAGATACTCTGATAGACTCTGATCAGGTGTGCAAGTGCTCATCTTCAATCTTCTCTGCTTTAA
>NW_019431369.1:0-599 GCF_002814215.2 Seriola lalandi dorsalis
TAGCTGTGGTTAGCTGAAGGGGTGGAGCCAGAGGATCAAGTCTTTGTAACGAGGCACTGAGACGGTTCAAGTTTCTGTTTTTAGCTTCATCAGTGAAGGGATGAGAATTTGTGTGATTAGTGTTTTTAGTTGCCGGGTGAACGGGTGAGAGAGTCTCCTTGGTGATTTTCTGAAGCAGGAAAACACCGTCAGCAGGAAGGAGATGAAGGAAACGTATCACGGTGCCGATCTGTTGATCTGTCTGTTTCAACTGACCCAGGACCTGTGTCCCAATTCAGAGGTCTACGAAGGTGTGGCACTTCCTAGACCGCGATTTACCTGTCGTATTAAGTATTCACTGTAGTATTCACTGTAGTATTCACTGTAGTATTTACTGTAGTATTCCCTGTAGTATTTACTGTAGTATTCACTGTAGTATTAACTTTAGTAATCACTGTAGTATTCACTGTAGTATTCACTGTAGTATTTACTGTAGTATTCCCTGTAGTATTTACTGTAGTATTCACTGTAGTATTAACTTTAGTAATCACTGTAGTATTCACTGTAGTATTCACTGTAGTATTTACTGTAGTATTCCCTGTAGTATTTACTGTAGTATT
>NW_019431370.1:0-709 GCF_002814215.2 Seriola lalandi dorsalis
TTTTTATGCCTTATTAGACTATGACGTTTTTATGGCTTACTATTCTATGACGTTTTAATGCCTTACTATACTATGACTTTTTTATGCCTTATTAGACTATTACTCTTTTATGCCTCATTAGACTATGACTTTTTATGCCATACTATTCCATGACTTTTTCACGCCATACCATTCTATGACTTTTTTTATGCCTAACTATTCTATGACATTTTTATGCCTTACTATTCTATGTCTTTGTTATGCCTTATTATATTATTACTTTTTATGCTATTCTATTCTATGACATTTTTATGCCTCACTATTCTATGACGTTTTTATGTCTTACTATATGACATTTTTATGCCTTATTAGACTATGACGTTTTTATGCTTTACTAATCGATGACTTTTTATGCCTTATTAGACTATGATGTTTTTATGCCTTTCTAATCTATGACTTTTTATGCCTTATTAGACTATGACGTTTTTATGCCATACTATTCTATGACTTTTTTATGCCTTACCATTCTATGACGTTTTCATGCCTTATTATTCTATGACTTTTTTATGCCTTATTAGACTATGACGTTTTTATGCCATACTCTTCTATGATGTTTTTATGCCTCACTATACTTTGAATTTTTTATGCCTTATTAGACTATTACTCTTTTATGCCTTATTAGACTATTACTTTTTATGCCATACTATTCCATGACTTTTTCACGCCATAC
>NW_019431371.1:0-866 GCF_002814215.2 Seriola lalandi dorsalis
GCTCATGTCCATTCTGAGTTTTTCTCATAACAATTCTATATTTTACAAGATATTAAATAATGAACTTAATTGTCCTTCCATCCACATTGGATATGCTGTGTAGGTTTGTGTGTATAACTTTGGAAATGGACGCTGATCTTAATTTTCATTTCCAAACATCAGCCTCAAATGACAGCAGCTCATTCTTTGAGCCACTGCCTCGTGTTTCAATCTCTTATTTATGGTCAAATTTGAACCGTTTGAACATTTTTTACCAGTGTAACAAAACAGCATTTAACAAAACACCGAATACATGTTTACTGCTCATATACATGTGGTAATAGATGTGCTTTGTGGCTGTGCATTCAGAAGACAACTTTGTTGTCTCTAATTTTCTCTGATCACTGCTTGAATTGTCACTATAGCTGATCATACAGCATATTTTATCAGTCGACGTTCCGATCATCAAATAGCTTATTGATTTGATCGGTGCCGCAGAGCAGCAGCCTGAGCATGACTCCTGGTTATCATTTAGTATTCATGAGCTGTGACGCCCCCCTTTTCCTTCTCTTTCTCCTACATGATATATCTGCTTTACAAATTCAGTCTGTTTAAGCCTCATATCAACTCCAGCTAAAAAAAACAAAGATTTTTGTCCACATTTGTGTTAAAAGGGGAGCAGTTTCACAGCCGTAATAGAGGCAGAAAGATTTCAGTGAACCACAACTCTGTCAATGTTTGTATTGGCATGTAAAGTCTTAAAACCTTTCAGAGCTGCTTATTCCAGTCTATGATCTACTGGATAGAACAGTGTGAAAATGAAGGAAGCAAGACTGAATTAACCTGCTAGGGGGCCCTGTAGGAAAAATAAGATGATGGGTCATACA
>NW_019431372.1:0-988 GCF_002814215.2 Seriola lalandi dorsalis
AAGGCATAAAAACGACATAGTATAATAAGGCATAAAAACGACATAGTATAGTAAGGCATGAAAAGTCATAAAAACGACATAATATAGAAAGTCATAAAAAGTCATAAAAACGACATAGTATAGTAAGGCATAAAAAGTCATAAAAACGACACAGTATAGTAAGGCATAAAAAGTCATAAAAATGACATAGTATAGTAAGGCATAAAAACGACATAGTATAATAAGGCATGAAAAGTAAAAAAAATGACATAGTATAGTAAGGCATAAAAAGTCATAAAAACGCCATAGTACAGTAGGGCATGAAAAGTCAAAAAAATGACATAGTATAGTAATGCATAAAAACGACATAGTATAATAAGGCATAAAAAGTCAAAAAAATGACATAGTATATTAAGGCATAATCACGACATAGTATAGTGAGGCATGAAAAGTCAAAAAAAATGACATAGTATAGTAAGGCATAAAAAGTCATAAAAATGACATAATATAGAAAGTCATAAAAACGACATAGTATATTAAGGAATAAAAAGTCATAAAAACGACATAGTATAGTAAGGCATGAAAAGTCATTAAAATGACATGGTATAGTAAGGCATGAAAAGTCATAAAAACGACATAATATAGAAAGTCATAAAAACGACATAGTATAGTAAGGCATAAAAAGTCATAAAAACGACATAGTATAGTAAGGCATAAAAAGTCATAAAAACGACAGTGTAATAAGGCATAAAAAGTCAAAAAAATGACATAGTATATTAAGGCATGAAAAGTCATAAAAATGACATAGTACAGTAGGGCATGAAAAGTCAAAAAAACTACATAGTATAGTAAGGCATAAAAACGAAAAAAAATAACAGAATAAAAACGCATAAAAAGTAAAAAATGAAAAGTATAAAAACGCATAAAAACGACATAGTATAATAAGGCATAAAAACGACATAGTATAGTAAGGCATAAAAAGTCATAAAAACGACACAGTATAGTAAGG
>NW_019431373.1:0-764 GCF_002814215.2 Seriola lalandi dorsalis
GTTTAAAGTCACGATTCAGAGAAAGAAAGTCAGAATTCAGAGAAAAAAGTCAGAATTCAGGGTTTAAAGTCACAATTCAGAGAAAGAAAGTCAGAATTCAGAGAAAAAAAAGTCAGAATTCAGGGTTTAAAGTCACGATTTAGAGAAAAAAAGTCAGAATTCAGGGTTTAAAGTCAGAATTCAGAGTTTAAAGTCAGAATTCAGAGTTTAAAGTCACGATTCAGAGAAAGAAAGTCAGAATTCAGAGAAAAAAGTCAGAATTCAGGGTTTAAAGTCAGAATTCAGAGAAAAAAAGTCAGAATTCAGGGTTTAAAGTCACGATGCAGAGAAAAAAAGTCAGAATTCAGGGTTTAAAGTCACGATGCAGAGAAAAAAAAGTCAGAATTCAGGGTTTAAAGTCAGAATTCAGAGAAAGAAAGTCAGAATTCAGGGTTTAAAGTCAGAATTCAGAGAAAGAAAGTCACAATTCGGAGAAAAAAAAGTCAGGATTCAGGGTTTAAAGTCACGATGCAGAGAAAGAAAGTCAGAATTCAGGGTTTAAAGTCAGAATTCAGAGTTTAAAGTCACGATTCAGAGAAAGAAAGTCAGAGTTCAGAGTTTAAAGTCACGATTCAGAGAAAGAAAGTCAGAATTCAGAGAAAAAAAGTCAGAATTCAGGGTTTAAAGTCACAATTCAGAGAAAGAAAGTCACAATTCAGAGAAAAAAAAGTCAGAATTCAGGGTTTAAAGTCACGATTTAGAGAAAAAAAGTCAGAATTCAGGGT
>NW_019431374.1:0-816 GCF_002814215.2 Seriola lalandi dorsalis
TGTGTGTATGTGTGTGTGTGTGTGTGTGTGTGTGTGTGTGTGTGTGTGTGTGTGTGTGTGTGTGTGTGTGTTCACAGCGGATATATTAGCGTCATTATCACTATCAGATCCACATGCATATAACATCCTGACATTAGTGGTTTACTGTTATGAATAAGATCTACTATAATAGCCTTCATTCATCCCCTCTGTGCTCGTCTGCTCTACACTTTCCTCCTCCTCTCCTTCCTCTTCCTCTCCTTTGACTTTGACTTTGTTCTTTCCTTTTCCTCTGTTCTGTCTCTTCTCTCTCAGGACACCCTCTTCATTCCTCTTTTGACCTCTTGTTCTGGATTAATTCAATTCAGTGAAAGTCAGAAAGCGCCTTCTGCAAAGCGTGATGTTGCTAACGCAGTCCTTCTCTTTATCATGCTTGTGCACAGACTATATTGCCAAATTATAAAAGAAATAATACAGAATGAGTAATATTGTACTTGTACTGCATGAACATATGCTCTGTCTTGCCTGTCTCTGTCTTTCTTGCTCTCTGTCTCTCTCTCTCACACAATGACCGAGGATTTAGGCTTGATTTTTCACTCAAAGTCAGGAGGATTCATTATCTTATGGCCGTGAATGTTTGCACAAAACTGCACTGCAATCCATCCAGTAGTCGTTGAGATATTTCAGTCTGGACCAAAGTGCCGGACAGACTGACATTATCATCCCCAGAGCCGCGCTGCTGCCTGGCTAAATATTCTCTTTGACTCCGTCTTCCTCTTTGTTTATCTGTGTTGGGAGACCAGAAGACTTACATCCTCTGTCCTCAGACCAGACACG
>NW_019431375.1:0-775 GCF_002814215.2 Seriola lalandi dorsalis
CATAGAGCAACAGGTGGCTGCCTTCCTACAATCCAAAGGGATTGAGATGGACTTTTCAAACTATAAGTGTAATAATAATGGTGTAGTCCTCCGGAGTCTCCGTCAAACTGAAGAACTTGCATCTTGTTTTGGAGGCCACGAAGGCGAGTTTTATTAATCCGTGATTGCAAATCTGAATCCCCTCTTTCTCTATACTCGCCACTTTCAAGCTGTGCTCTAAAATATGAAGCTCCATCTTTTACGTCTTAAAAATAACCTGTTTTAAATTGAATTGACAGCCTCCCTTATCTGGGGAGAATCAACATGTGTGCTCTAAGTTCTCAGCTTAAGTGAATCCCCTCTGAATTCTACCTTTGACAAATGAAGATTTATTTTCAAACTATAAGAGTAATCAAAATAAAAAGGAAACAGTTTAACTCACTTCTTCTTCTTACTCTTTAAATAAAATGCTATATAAATAAAACTGCCTTGCTTTCTTCTGGTTTTAAATTTTCAGAGTCAAGCATCCCCCATTTTCAGGTGGACATGTATGTAAATGCTAATGCAGGGATGTGGATAGAGTGTGAATGACCTGTTTTAACCCTGAGTTCACAGCCTCCCTTATTTGGGGAGTGGCAACACCTATGCTGTAAATTCTCAGCTTAAGTGAATCCCCTCTGAATTCTACCTTTGACAAATGAAGTTTTTATTTTCAAACTATAAGTGTAATCAAAATATCCTTCCATCTAAGTTCTAAGTTTAAGTGAATCACCTTTGACAAATGAAGTTTTTATTT
>NW_019431376.1:0-1135 GCF_002814215.2 Seriola lalandi dorsalis
ATTTTCAAGCCTTACTATAGTATGTCCTTTTATTCCTTACCATACTAGGACCTTTTTATGACCTTTTATGCCTTAATATAATACAATGTTTTTTTGACGTTTAATGCCATACTATACTATGACGTTTTTTGAAATTTTTATGCCATACTATACTATGACCTCTTTTGGCATTTTCAAGCCTTATTATTCTGTGTAATTTAATTCCTTACCATACTATGACCTTTTTATGACATTTTATGCCTTAATATAATAAAATGTTTTTTTGACGCTTAATGCCATACTATACTATGACCTCTTTTGGCATTTTCAAGCCTTATTACACTATGTCCTTTTATTCCTTACCATACTATGACCTTTTTATGACATTTTATGCCTTAATATAAAATGATGGATTTTTGACGTTTTATGCCACGTTTTATGACGTTTTTTGACATTTTTATGCAAAACTATACTACTACCTCTTTTGGCTTTTTCAAGCCTTATTATTCTATGTAATTTAATTCCTTACCATACTATGACCTTTGTATGACATTTTATGCTTTAACATTATATGATGTTTTTTTGACGTTTTATGCCATACTATACTATGAAGTTTTTTCACATTTTTATGCCATACTGTACTATGATGTTTTTTGACATTTTCAAGGCTTACTATGCTATGTTATTTAATTCCTTACCATACTAGGACCTTTTTATGACCTTTTATGCCTTAATATAATACAATGTTTTTTTGATGTTTTATGCCACACTATACTATGACGTTTTTTGACATTTTTATGCAATACTATACTATGACCTCTTTTGGCATTTTCAAGCCTTATTATTCTATGTAATTTAATTCCTTACCATACTATGACCTTTGTATGACATTTTATGCTTTAATATTATATGATGTTTTTTTGATGTTTTATGCCATACTATACTATGATGTTTTTTGACATTTTCAATGCTTACTATGCTATGTTATTTAATTCCTTACCATACTATGACCTTTTTATGACATTTTATGCCTTAATATAATATGACAATTTTTGACGTTTTATGCCATACTATACTATGACGTTTTTTTGACATTTTTATGCCATACTATACTATGACCTCTTTTGGCATTTTCAAGCCTTATTATTCTATGTAA
>NW_019431377.1:0-728 GCF_002814215.2 Seriola lalandi dorsalis
TGTAATGCCTAGATGTTTTTGGGATTGCTGTAGGAAAGAGCAGACAAGTGTACTGTACATTATCATTTGCATGAATGTGCCAAAGCATTCGCAATTTGTTCAAAAAGAGTGAGGAATTGCTTTTATGATGTGCACAAATGATTGATTAGGAGGTAGAATGAATTCATCAGGGTGACTAAAACATGACTCCAAATGAATGCTAACGCTGCTCTGTATCTCCTGAATGTGTGAACAGCCAACTGTGTGCGAACAAGTTTGGAATATTATATAACTTTAAAGTTGGTAATTAGTTAGTGTTGTGTCCGAAGCTTCTTCCCAATGCCTGTGATTGGTGGCAGCATTATTTGCTTTTTGTCACAATCATCTTTATGACTTTTGGCAAACCAACTACCACAGCTTCAGTGTCCAGTTAGTGTATTAGAAGTCCAGGCTGTCCTGTCTCCTGTTACCTCCCACTTCGTTTCATTCATCTAATCATTGATTGAATTTGAACCTCTGAATTTCTGTTGTGCCTCTTTCCCTTCATAAACTGATAAATGAGAAAAAGTTATCTGTGCCGCTTGTCCCGCAGGCAACCACCATCATCCACAACTTAACCTCCACCTGAGGCCTCAGGAGAGCGCTCTGCCAAGATCTCATATTCATGTGTGGTGAAGTGTCCTCTTGTTGAATTAAAAATGAGCCTAGTCACTCTTTGAATTAATTGATGTGGCTTTACATATGTAGAA
>NW_019431378.1:0-800 GCF_002814215.2 Seriola lalandi dorsalis
ATGCCTTACTATACTATAACTTTTTATGCCTTACTATACTATGACGTTTTTATGACTTTTTATGCCTTACTATAAAATGACTTTTTATGCCTTACTATACTATGACGTTTTTATGACTTTTTATGCCTTACTATAAAATGACTTTTTATGCCTTACTATACTATGACGTTTTTATGACTTTTTATGCCTTACTATACTATAACTTTTGTGCCTTACTATACTATATAGTTTTTATGACTTTTTATGCCTTACTATACTATGACGTTTTTACGACTTTTTATGCCTTACTATACTATGACGTTTTTATGACTTTTTATACCTTACTATACTATGACGTTTTTACGACTTTTTATGCCTTACTATAAAATGACTTTTTATGTCTTACTATACTATGACGTTGTTATGCCTTACTATACTATGACGTTTTTATGACTTTTTATGCCTTACTATACTATGACATTTTTACGACTTTTTATGCCTTACTATACTATAACTTTTTATGCCTTACTATACTATGACGTTTTTACGACTTATTATGCCTTACTATACTATAACTTTTTATGCCTTACTATACTATGATGTTTTTATGACTTTTTATGCCTTAATATACTATGACGTTTTTACGACTTTTTATGCCTTACTATACTATGAGGTTTTTATGACTTTTTATGCCTTACTATACTATGACTTTTTATGCCTTACTATACTATGACGTTTTTATGACTTTTTATGCCTTACTATAAAATGACTTTTTATGCCTTACTATACTATGACCTTTTTATGCCTTACTATACTATGAC
>NW_019431379.1:0-856 GCF_002814215.2 Seriola lalandi dorsalis
TAAATCAATGTGACAAAAAACAAAAAAAGAATGAAATTAAACAACACAATAAATAAAAGGAAAAAATATAAAAATAAGTTAAATAATTACAAATAGATAAATAAATATTTTAGCAATATCACGGAGAGGGAGTGATTCTGAACATCAGTCAGTGACTGAAGAATCTCTCCCTCAGTGTGATC
Source organism: Seriola lalandi dorsalis (assembly GCF_002814215.2). Taxonomy (NCBI): domain Eukaryota; kingdom Metazoa; phylum Chordata; class Actinopteri; order Carangiformes; family Carangidae; genus Seriola; species Seriola lalandi. The sequence goes on from NW_019431379.1 coordinate 183, forward strand.
TTCTCCCAGCGCCATATTAGTTCAATAAACAACAACAGATTATGGTTTGTTTGTTTATTTCATAATTTATTTGGCAACACCAACTGGACTGTTGCTAAGCAACACATAAACATATTCCCGACCTGCACAGTGACACCAGCTGCTGCCTCGTCTCCTCGTTCCCTCAGGTGTTCCTGAAGGATCCACCTTCTTCCTTCATCCTGACGACATCGTTTCATTCAAACTTTATTTCTGAAATATTTTCATCTTTGTTTGTTTCAATCTGAGATCGATAACGACGTTAATGTGACGCTGATTAACGTTGATAGATCAGCTGTGAGGAGGAGGGATACGTGGAGGGAAAAGTCCCAGTGCTGTTCCACCAATCAGATCACTTGCTCTGAACTGACTGTTGTATAAATAATAATATATAATATGAGTTTTACAAAACATCAGTATCAGCCTCCATCTTTCCTACATCGGTTAAAAAGGTTTCCGTGTGACTGGATTCCTGAGCTCAGCCTCTCGTGACTTCAGAGCGATGAAGACGAGGCCTCGACCTTCAGCTGGATCCATCTCTCTCTGTGGAGGGAATCCTCTCAGAGGGGCGGAGCTCAGCCCAAACTCATCAGTGTTTACGTTTGGAGGGTGGACGTTCTCAAGAGAACCTGAAGTGGAGGAACAGACTCTGTTGT
>NW_019431380.1:0-791 GCF_002814215.2 Seriola lalandi dorsalis
TGCCTTAATATACTATGTTGTTTTTATGACTTTTTATGCCTTACTATAACATGACTTTTTATTCCTTACTATAATATTACTTTTTATGCCTTACTATACTATGACTTTTTATTACTTTTTATGACTTACCATAGTTTGACATTTTTATGCCTTACTATACTATAAAGTTTTTATGACTTTTTATGCCTTACTGTACTATGACGTTTTTATGACTTTTTATGCCTTACTATATTATGATGTTTCTATGATTTTTATGCCTTGATATACTAAGACATTTTTTGACATTTTTATACTTCACTATATTATGACGTTTTTTGATATTTTCATGTCTTACTATATTGTGACATTTTTATGCCTTTCTGTACTGACATTTTTTCTCATTTTTATGCCTTACTATACTATGACATTTAAAAAAAAAAAATTTGCATTACTATACTATGACATTTTTTATGCCTCACTATACTATGATGTTTTGTGCCTTACAATACTATGAAGTTTTTATGCTTTAATATCATATGACGTTTTTTTTCATTTTAATCTCTCACTATACTATGACGTTTTTTATACCTTGCTATACTATGTGTAATTGCTGAACACAGAGAATGGACTCAAAAGCACAACTTGACACTCAGCAGGTAAAGAACCAGTCTTTATTTAGAAATGTACTTGCAACCAAACACATAGAGGAAAGGCTAGAACTCTGACATAAATGGACAAGACGAACTGGCACCCAGGGAAGGGAACACGGAGACTAAAGGGCAAGGGAGACAGTGACACACAGGTGCAACACA
>NW_019431381.1:0-715 GCF_002814215.2 Seriola lalandi dorsalis
GTCGCCTCTGCAGCAATCTGCCTTGATGCATCCAGTTTAAATCCATGGAGGAAGGTTTGAGTTTGGCTGTAACAGGTCAATGGAGTTCAGTTTACTTTCATGTCAAGAGTTTGTAAAATTGAATTGTTCATATTTTCCTGTTTGGGCACAATGACTGCTGTTCAGCGCTACTGAGTGAAAATGTGATACGAGCACACACAGCATTATCAACCAGTAGCAATTAGAGAGTCTGTCCTCCTGTAAGAAACGAGCCCACAGGTCATCTGTGCAGCAGGTTATTATGACCCATAGTTAGGTTTTGTTGCTAGGCGACATCTAGTGGTCGCAATAACTATGACAGGAGCAAAGGGAAAAGTGTGGTGACGTAGCATAAAGGAGAGTTGGTGTTCGATTCCCGTGTGAAACCAGCTGTTTATCTTATTTCTATTATTCATGACCGTTCTTTGTTATTATTGTAACCATGACAACAAAGATTGTCTAACGTTATTTTAACCCAAATCCCCATCTTTTCCTAAATAACATAACCAAGCCATGACAGTTTATTGGCGCCATGGCGACAAAGGTCTGGTACGCCTGCCACTGTAGGGGCGCTGTGTCAGGAGGCACTCCTCGGGGTCGTATATGAGGGTTGATGGTTGTTCGGGTTGGAGGAGGAGTTGTAATTAAAGCCGCCTGTTCATTGACATTTCATACATGCAATGTCAACAGAATGAGA
>NW_019431382.1:0-726 GCF_002814215.2 Seriola lalandi dorsalis
AGCACACGTTGCATCGTGGCCAACAATGTGTTTCTGTCAGTGTAATGATATCTTTAACAACATCAGGCCTGTCATCAACTCTCAGAGCTGCTGCTGTTAGCCTCCATTAGCATTGATTACTGTGTCACTGCAGCAGGTAGAGATCAATAAGCCCTGAGCTAACAGCAACATGACACCAGCAGCTACATGATCCCTTCCCATGAGAACCTGCTGAGGTCTGACTCAGGTGAATTTCACTTTGTTTACTTCTTGTTTTCCTGTAAACACTGAAATTTGTATGTTGTCAGTCAGTGTTTTCCCGAGCTCAGTAGCTTTAGGTTTCCCTCCTCAAACCTGCAGGAGAGACAGGTGAGACAGGTGAGAGCTCACCTGAGCCGCAGCAGCTGAGTCCACAGAAAAACACTGAGACAAAAAAAAAATGGACACATCTATAAAACTAAGTTCTGAGATCTAAACCCTGTTTTCAAGTTCACCTTTTTGAATGATTTAAGATTCCATATCCCAGTAACATCCCTTCACAAACACCTGAGCAACATCACACCTGGTGCAAAGCCCTCTACCTGCAGCCCATAGGCAAATGTAATATATGTATTGAATTCACATATATGAATTATATATGGATATAAAATTAAGACATATGGAAGAATTATATATGAAACCTGTTAGAAATTGTTTATATATGTATGTTTATATTGTAGACAGATATGTTATGTTATGTCTGAAACC
>NW_019431383.1:0-751 GCF_002814215.2 Seriola lalandi dorsalis
ATATTCAGATATAAATTTACAATATCAACCAATTATTCACAAATAGTTCTTCAGAGCCCCGGGATGATCTGAACAACTAACACTGGCATTTCTCCATTGGTCTATCTGCCTGTTAAGGTTCCTATAATGAGGAGGTGATGATGTCACCTCTGAAAGAGGGGGGGCTGTGGAGCTGAGGGGGGGTGGTCTGTTGTTTTTTAGCTTGTATCTTCAAATTCAGTTTGATCTTGTTTTCCACAGTATTCTCCTTATAGTTCTGACAACATATGTGGACAAACATTATACTATCTTTTATGTCTGAATCCCAACTATACAGTGTATTAATAAGTCAAATCACAACAAACCACAAAGATCAATGAATCTTTACCAGAAGTGACGGTGCAACGGAGCAGATGAAGAAAAATCCCCCTTAAATATGGTGCATTTACTTTAGACCAGGTTTCTGTTGGTCAATTTAAACAACTGGCTATTTAAACAATGTGTGCACTGGATGACATGAAACTTCATTCAGCTGAACAAGAGAAAACAGCAACAGAGACTTTTAGCATCTGTGCACCTGAAACAGTTTACCTGCTGATCTTAGACTCGCCCCATCAATGTGTTCTTTTAAAACCAAACTAAAGACTTTCCATTTCTTAAATGCTGGAGGACGGTGCTTTTAAACCAGAAGCACTTCATTCTGTTCCCCACCACCTGGTGATATACTGTCACTCCTGGTTCTTCAGCATCATCATGATCTCACAGGTGATGT
>NW_019431384.1:0-766 GCF_002814215.2 Seriola lalandi dorsalis
GATGGTAAACTGAATTTATTTGGATTTTGGAGAGTTCATTGAACGAAACGACACTTTAAAACATCACCGTGATCTTTGGGAAATTATACCCGACAATTTTATCGATAAAACAATTCTCAGAAAAAATGATTGTAAAATGAATTGATAATGACAACAACTGGAATAGACACATAAATATGTTGGGAAATGTGCAAGAAATAATAATTTGTGATTATAAATTATCATAGGTTTTATGTATTTGATATATTTCACCCTCATTAAAAAAGGGACTGTTGATGGTTTGTGGATGTATTTTGTGCAATAAATTTTTTGTGTGTGTGTGACAGGTGGTTGACGGCTTCTTTGTGAAGAGGGTCCAGGATGTGAGGGAATCTGCCGCCTACCTCACTGTCATGACTCGATACCTGACTAAACTGTACCAGGTGACTGACACACACACACACATACACACACACACACACAAGCTTCATGTCTCTAGAAAGAGTTACTAATTTGTCCTGTCTTAAAAGATGAGCTGCTGTTGTTGCCATGCCTACCGTAAATGTGGCATTCAACCACGAGCCAACTGAAGACAATAATCTATAATAATCTCTTTTTTAGAAAAGGCTGAATAACAGAAAAAATGTTTTTGTTGGGGACTATTTTCTGCTGCGGAGTAGTCCACATTTTGTGCTCTAGTGAGTATTTTACAGCAGCAGGACAGTGTGTATGAGATTTAATCAAAATAAACTACAGTGTGTGTGTGTGTGTGTGTGTGTGTGTGTGT
>NW_019431385.1:0-635 GCF_002814215.2 Seriola lalandi dorsalis
CAAGGAAACCAATTACAAAATAAAACAGGAAGTGCAAAAGTCCAAAACAAAACTAACAAAAAGTGTCTGCCATAGCAAACCGTGACAATGATAGACCATCTCTCTGCTAGCCGCAACCCATGAGCTAACAGTCAACGGCAGTTTTATACTAATAATACAATTATAATAATCTTTATTTATAGAGCATTTTACAGCAATAAAATAGACGAGAAATAAAATCAACAGGTCAAAAACAGATCAAACAATTAAAAATATTAGGTGACAAAAACCAAAACAGAGTCTTTCTGAGAGAAATAAAAGACTTCAAGCTAAATCAAATTCATTTTAGTATGTAGAACAAAATGTTTTTTATTTTAAAGTTGAACGTGCCAGACATTATCATCATCATCATCATCATCATCATCATCATCATCATCATCATCCTCTGCTCCTGTGTTTTCCTTGTGTAGGCGAACGCTTGGCCAAACCAGAGAGAGGCAAGATGAGAGTCCACAAGATCTCCAACGTCAACAAGGCGCTCGACTTCATCGCCAGCAAAGGAGTGAAGCTGGTGTCTATTGGTGCAGAGGGTGAGTGACAGGAGCTTTACTTCAGTTAACAGTGTCGCTGATCATTTTGGTGATTAATCTATTAAT
>NW_019431386.1:0-815 GCF_002814215.2 Seriola lalandi dorsalis
TGACCTCTGACCTCTTCTGCAGTTTGCAATGCCAACATCCTGTGGCAGGAGCCGCCCAGGAGCAAGCTGCAGGTGGTGGAAGAGGCTTTCTGGGACTATGTTGCTAAAGCGACGCTGACGGCTGGAGACACAGTGAAGCAGATCAGAGCGTCGGAGCTGGGACAGGAAGTCAGGTGAGAGACGACTGGATGAAGAAGCTGAATGACATCAGAGACAAACACCTTTCACTTACTGACCCTTTCTTTTCTGTCTCGCAGCGCAAAGATCTCTCAGAGCGCCGACGCCGTGAACCAGTACGTGGTCGCTGTGCGGACTCAGGTGGCTCCTCTCACCCAGGACTTCATGACCCAGCTTACCCAGGAGTCCGAGCGGCTGAAGGCCCGTCTGGAGAAAGATCTGACCGCCGTGAGCGCCGGCCTGAAGCCCTACGCCGAGGAGCTGGTGTCGGACCTCCAGAAGCAGGTGGAGGAGCTGAGGAGGGAGGCGACCCCCTACGCTGAGGCCATGGACCCAGAGGCCCTGAAGGCCGTGCTGCTGCAGAAGAGCCAGGAGCTGAAGGGGCAGCTGGACGTGAGCGTGCAGCAGCTGCAGGCCCAGATGCTTCCCTACACCCAGGAGATGAAGCAGAAGATGGAGCAGAGTCTGGAGGAGTTTCAGACCAGCATGATCCCCCTGACCCAGAACTTCCAGACCCAGCTGAAGCAGAAGACCCAGGAGATCCAGCAGAACCTGGCTCCATACGGAGAGGAGCTGAAGGACAAGCTGGACACCGACGTCCAGAACCTGAAGAAGCAGCTGGCTGCTCTGTGGGAGTC
>NW_019431387.1:0-855 GCF_002814215.2 Seriola lalandi dorsalis
TCAGAGTGAATGGTTTCCTTTTTGTCTGACCTCATGTTCATTTCTGTTTGGCAGGGTTGGGGTGTATTTTTATTTTCCTCAACCCAGTCAATAGGAAGAGAACTATCTGTCCAGCGCAGCTTTTTCAGTGGAGACGCAAAAGGCTGCTAGGACCAGTTGGCAGAGCGTGTTTCACGGTGACAGACTGTCAGTGTAAGGCACTTGGTCTTTCTAGAAAACCGCCACTTCCTGTGTTGACCTCATGTTGCACTAGTGAATGTAACTAAATGGTCAAAGCAATAACAGATATCAGAAAATTGTATTATATATAAGTTCCTGTTAAGGTTAGGGAAAGATTATGGTCTGGTTAAACACTGTTTAACTCCACAGCGACTTTATACACATTGTGTTTATTAACTTTTGACATAAACCACGGTGCTTTTGCCACAGATGGAGTCTGGATGTGAACCCTGGTCTCTGGTGTGACAATCCACCGTCCACCCCAGCCACCTCCCACCAACTCTGGTCATAGATGTAGTGCTTCATTAAAAAAAATGTTGTCTCCAAAAAAAATTCAGCTATCAATATGTCTGTCACCACAGTGTAACTAGGAGAAGAGTTTTGTAATATATTACTGTGATTTCTAGGAGGCTGCGCACTCAATAGGGATCTGCCACCATGACAAGACAGAGCAGGTAGCATCACATCGCAAGAGAAGACATCGGCCACTTGTGAGCGCAGTTAGTGTCGTCTTTATTATCATGGAGTGCAAAGAGTGAATGTCCAGCTGGTGTGGAGGGTTTGATGGGCTCGATCTGACTGGTCAAACATGTTCATGGAGTTCTGGTTACATACAGTGTATGAATAAATACGGAT
>NW_019431388.1:0-704 GCF_002814215.2 Seriola lalandi dorsalis
GTCTCAACGACAGGGACAGCGTCTCAGAGGACGCCATCCCCGCCACGAAACACGGAAAAACAGCCAACAAAAAACACCAACAGTCACCAAACACTAACTAAACACCATACAATTAAACCAGTTACCAAACAATAACACACAGTGAGAAAAAAAGAAAGAGAAAACCGACTTTTCACCCGGAAAACTCACACACTCTCACCGTCCTCCACTCCCAGCACACACTCAGAGAGAGAGAGAGACATTCACATACAGTCAGTAACTGTTTTCTCTCTCACCTGCAGAAACCTTCAGTCCAGACAGCAGCACACACACACCTGCAACAAGAGGACAGAGGTGAGTGAGTGAGTGAGTGAGTGAGTGACTGAGTGAGTGAGTGACAGTAGAAGTGTGTGGACTCACCGAGCAGCAGAGAGACAGGTGGAGTCTTCATGTTGTCTCCGTGACGACTGACCGTCAGTCTGAGCAGCAGAGAGACGCCTTCAGCTTCACCACTTCCTGTTGACGACCTCAGCACGTCACTGGTGTCAGTGTCCCTATATACGTATGTATAGATATACATGTATGTGTATATCTACGTGTGTAAACTGTGTATTCATAAACACACAGACATGTATAACGAGTGTGTGTTTCCAGACGACGCCACACATCCAGACGACGTTGTGGTAACCGCACGGTGTCACATGACGTGGTGGCCGCTGCAGCTC
>NW_019431389.1:0-692 GCF_002814215.2 Seriola lalandi dorsalis
TAGTTTGCCCCACTGCAATTTTAAAGTGCTGTCGGTGGAAACTTCCAGAAGCTGTGATTCCAGATGTGAGGGCAAAGCAACATCATTTCCAGTGGGATCCACAGAAAATGGGTCCAAAATCCACATGTGTCCCTCTCTGGGATCCTCAGGAAAGTACTCATCACATTTCTCTGCCAGCTGTGAGAGGTGCTGACAGACTGAGTCACTGATCATCACCTGAGGGCAGTTTTCCAAAATGTCAGACAAAAGTGGAAACATGTCCATCCTCTTTTCCTGGGTCTTTGTCCACAAAGCAAGTTTCCTCTTGAAAGCTTGAACTTTGTCTGCAACCAAAAATATGTTGCTGTTTGTTCCTTGAAGAGAGATGTTCAGCTGGTTCAGTAGTGAAAAAATGTCACACAGGTAGGCAAGTTTTGCTGTGAACTTTGTGTTGGCATGGTAATGTGCAAAAGGAGATTTTTTCTCAGTGAGAAAAGTGAAGAGCTCATTCGTCAGTTCAAACAAACGCTTGAGGACCAGTCCTCTTGAGAGCCATCTCACTTCACTGTGATAGAGCAGCTGGACATGATCTGCGTCCATGTCTCACAAAGCTTGGCAAAACATCTGGAGTTCACAGCGGTGTTTTTAATGAAGTTGATGGTTTTCACACATATAGTCATCACTTCGTGGAACTCTGGGGACATCTTTTTCGC
>NW_019431390.1:0-847 GCF_002814215.2 Seriola lalandi dorsalis
AGGGTTAATGGGGATTGTCAATCCATTGCTGAATATCAGTGTTAAATACTGCAAAGCAACATTATTTCATAAAGTGCCAAGATTGCCCTTTTACTTTGGCTGGTCTTCTGTATAAAACCTTCAATTTGTTTTTCACGCAAGCAACCAAGCAAGCCCGATCCCCTCCAGACATGTTCGAAGACATGTGAAAATAGATATTAGATATTAATTTATGTCTGATTTTGTGTTTTCTACAAAAAAAAATCGTCTTCTACCTCAGTAAACAATCCAGAATCTGTAAAAATACAAAGATAGACTCTCTCAGTGTACGTGAGCTGCAGGTTTCCAGTTTCCACATCATATTTGTGGAAGCTGTATATTGAACTATGATGGTCTTCCAATGTAATCACAAAGTTCAGCAGATGAAAGTGAAAACAGTTTTCTAGAGTCAAACAAAGTCATACATCATTCTTGAACCAACAGGAATAACAATAAACACGTGTTAATTCAGGGGGACTTTATGTCATAAAAGATGTGTATTGGGTCATTGATAATCACATGATCTCAGTCACATCAAAGATGATGTGAACTACATCTTTAACTCCAGAGGAGAAGTATGCTAATGAGTCCTTTTCACAACGCAGCTGGATTATCACTAAATTCTTTGTGTGGGTCAATGTGACTCTCAGACTGACTGAGAGGAAACATCACTGTCAATGGCAGAGTTTACAATATTTACTACAAAATATACGACATGATATCAGTTCTGGTTACGGTTCCATACAAAACCAGTTGAGTACCAAAAATCACACAATCAAAACTGAACTGTAGTTAATATTTAAGCAAAATATCTATTTCAATATAAATA
>NW_019431391.1:0-638 GCF_002814215.2 Seriola lalandi dorsalis
TCCTTTGTTTTTACATCATCTCTCTGCTGCTCCTGTCTCGTCCTGTTTGTAATTTCTCACATTCTTCTCTCGACTCCTGTGTGACCGTCTGTGCATTTATTCCCCTCATTTAGCCTTTCCCTCTTCATCCATAAATCTATTTTGTAGAATCACTCCATTTATTTTTTTTCCTTATGCACCGTCTTACCGATGGAACAGGGATGTCACAGGAAAATTAGTAAACCTGACTGGTTAGCTCTTGTTGTTGTTTAGCCTGGTTTTACCAGCACTGAAGGCCGAAAAGCTAAATCGAGAAGCTAAGAGGCGAAGCTAATTGACCAAGCAAACTGATTAGCAAATAGGAAAAGTTGAAGCAGCTGGAAAAAAGAACTGGAAATTGAAGAGGGAATCCAGAAAGGTTTTTCTGAAACTTTTTTTCTGAAATTCTTATCAAATAGTTTTTCAAATTCTTTTATTTTAATTGATAAATGTATTTCTAAACAGTTTATTTAATGTGTGTTCATTTATGAATAATTTTTTACAATTCCTATTTTTAAATGCCTCCATACTTCCCTCTCTGTCTTCTATGTGCTCAACCGTCCTCAGTCTCTCAGTCCGTCTTTTATCTCCATCTTTTATGAACTGTCAGAACTGCGAGA
>NW_019431392.1:0-783 GCF_002814215.2 Seriola lalandi dorsalis
GGTTATTTTGTATTCAGCAGTTTGTTTGGTTACAGTTCAGACACCATCATTACTTCTGGTTAAAATAAAACACGGACAACTATTGTCAAGTTGAGGTATTGTTTATTTGTTCAGTTTTAAGGTCCACAAATTCATGGTTTTCTTTGTCTGTTACTTACCATACCCACCATGTGTTCCAGGGACTAATGGAGGACGTGCCCAAACACTTCCTGTCTTTATACACTGGGTTACATCATGGGACAGTTGATTGAGTTTTTAGTTAGTGAATATTAAGTTAGAGTTTTTTATGGATGGTGGTAAAATTGTAGACTGAAGGTAGGAAGGTTATTGAAAAATCTATAACCTTGTCATACCCCAGTTTTCAGGAAATATGGATGGTTCATGTATGGTACAGTCCAGGTTGGCTGCAGTTAACCTATGTTTATACATTTAATTTCTTATTAAATTTAAACCTACATGTCTATCTTTTATATTCAAATATATCATATAAACATATATTGACTGGCTTTAGGATGGATATATATATATATATACATGTTTGTATTAGCTAGACATATATGTCAATATTTGAAATTGTTCCAATTTCTACCAGGTTCTATGTGTAATATTAACATACTGTATACATACAGTATATATATATATATATATATACACTGTTGCCCATAAAGTTGGAATAATTTTGTTTTCAGTTTAATTGTGGTTTCATTGTATTTTCATTTTCATTGTGATATGTTTGGAAGAGATTGACTAAAGTTTTGAGAAGATATAAACTTTATCTGTCAA
>NW_019431393.1:0-710 GCF_002814215.2 Seriola lalandi dorsalis
CCCCCCCCCCAACATTGTGCATGTTAGTGCATGTGAGTCCCTCCTGTTAAACTATTGGTCCTCCTCACGTTTATAAACACACAAGGACCGTCCACAGGTGAGATGACTCAGTGTGACACTGAGTGTGACACACAGCGTTCAGGTGAATGTGAACTTCCAGAATTTTCTCCACTGAAGAAGAAATGTTTTCATCTAAACAGGCCTCAGACAAAGAAAGAAATGACACCAGAGCACAGCTGGACTGGACTGAGGACTACAGGTTCAAATCCCTGTGACGGCTCCGTCAGTGTCTTCACCATCTCTGTCAGTGTCATTCTCGCAGCCGGTCCCAGTGGATCAGTCCACAGCTGAATTTCTCTCCCAGTCTGACTGTGGAGCAGATACTGGTCTGGTTTTACTGACAGGAGAACCGTACGAGCTGCTACAGGGTCCAGCTGGACTCAGAACTGTTTTTTTTCCTCCTCCATGTATCAGTAACTTAATGATTCATAATGTTATATGTCTGTTTTCATTAGTCATGGCTACAGTAGACATGATAACATTAGCCTGCTAGCGATAGCAACATTTATGGAACACATTCATAATATCAGTAACAGTGAGTTAGCTAACTGTCAGCATTGCTGTGGAGCATATCACAGCTATGCTAGCATTGGCTAATGGTTGTGGTTAGATTGTTCTTGTGTCTCATGTTCACAGTGTAACTTTATTCA
>NW_019431394.1:0-526 GCF_002814215.2 Seriola lalandi dorsalis
CTGTATTAAAAAAAAAAAAAAAAAAAACATCCTGTTAAGTGACATATGAACCCAGACACCGGTAGAGAATGATGAAGAAGGAAAATCTTTAGCAACATGGTAATCCTGTAAGAAAAACAACACGTTTAGAAATGATGTGTTCACAGGATAATGGACAGAATACTTCAAAAACAATGTTTTGAAGTATTCTGACAAGTGATGTGGAGATAGTCTGTATCTTCCAAAATCCAGATGAATAAACCAGATATCTAATGGTAAATGCTCTACACTCATATTGCACATTTCTAGTCTTATGGACCACTCAAAGCACTATACAATGGAAGCCACATTTAGCCGTTCACACACACACACACACACATTCATACAGCATTTTTTTCAACATACAGTGCTTATCTACTATACACACATGTAATATATCAGTGGCAATTCGGTTCAGTATCTTGCCAAGGAATCGAACCGCCGATCTTCTGATTAGTGGACGACCCTTCCTTCCTGAGCCACAGCCACACCAAATGACACACACTAC
>NW_019431395.1:0-775 GCF_002814215.2 Seriola lalandi dorsalis
CTGTTTTAATTAAAAAAGCTATAAAAACCCATTGTACACTATACCTGCTCAGCACCAAACAGCAGACAGACACAGTTAGCGACCAGCTGGTTCACACAGTGGAGCATTCAGCACCCTTAGGAGTTACCAGGAGAGCTAAAAGAGAGTGAACACTGGCCTTACATTAGTCAGATGACCAGAAACACGGCTCCAAATGAATGTTAATGTTAATCCAGGTCTGCTGGATGTGGAACTAGGTTATTATTTCCTAGAACATTCACCATATTAACTTTATAATGGGATGATATTGTAATAATGTGTTTACAGGCTGTGCTTCCCCCAAGTGGCCAAAAGTCAATTATTGCTGTTGTGAAGGAGCTATTTGTAAGTTTTGCTATTGCTACATAGCCAACATTAGCATTAACAGCAGTTTCCTTACCAGTCTTGAAGAAATGTTGCGAGTTCAGCATCAAACTTCATTCCTTTGCTCGTCAAGAGCTGTCCCCAGTGGTGGAAAGCAACAATCTGAAGCTCTTGCCAAGTGACAGTCACCTCCACCCATTCCCAGCAGCAGAGAAAACTATGTACACTAAACATTAGAGATGACCACAGAGCAAACACAATGGTTTTGCTCTCTAATGTATTGTGTACAGTATATCATTAATGAATAGGCTAAATCATCCAAAGCTGTTGATTTGAGCCATTAATGAGCCATATTCTTCTGTTATATTTGTAACGTTTACATTTACAGAAATTGTGGCTAAATGTGACAACTGCTATCAACCATCAGCTGTAT
>NW_019431396.1:0-657 GCF_002814215.2 Seriola lalandi dorsalis
TTTTTATTTCTTTTCTATTATGTTCTTCTGAGCTGCAGTGATGAAGAAGAGAGTAAGAGCTTCATCACTGTCAGGAATCCTGTCGATTAAAGATTCTGTGTTCAGGTCAAATGAAGCTACAATAGTTATTATGTAGTTATTTAGTGATAAACTCTCCTCTGTTTGTTAGAAGCTCTGTTTTGAAAGCAGAGTCAAAACCATCCACTACCACTACACAAATATCTACTGATCTTAATTATTGATCACTTTATTGTAAACTCTTCTGTCCCTGTCAGGATCCTGTAGGAATGATGACTCAGTTTTTCCAGTGATCTGATTGGTCAGTAGTTTGGCTGTTGACAGGTTGGATCTGATCGGGAGCAGGTTAGGAGTTCAGCATCAGTTACCGTGGGGATTTACCCTGGTAAGAAGTGAACCACCTTCATAGGACTGAAAACCCAGAGTTAAACCTGAAGTTACCTCGATAACCTAAATCCTGCTTCAGTCCAGACCTCAGGTCCTGAACAGGTTCTGTATCAGAGTCAAACTGAGGTCAGAGGTGAAGTCCGGATTAAAACCTGCAGGTCTGGATGCTGGCTGCACACAGTGTGGGATCTGAGCAGTGGAGACCAGTGCGATCCCACAGTCTCCATCTGTTGTAGTCCGCTGACACAGCTG
>NW_019431397.1:0-641 GCF_002814215.2 Seriola lalandi dorsalis
CTACCTACCTACCTACCTACCTACCAATCTACCTACCTACCAATCTACCTACCTACCAATCTACCTACCTACCTACCTACCTACCTACCTCCTACCTGCCTACCTACCAATCTACCTACCTCCTACCTGCCTACCTACCAATCTACCTACCTCCTACCTACCTACCTACCAATCTACCTACCTCCTACCTGCCTACCTACCTACCAATCTACCTACCTACCTGCCTACCTACCTCCTACCTACCTACCTACCTACCTACCTACCTCCTACCGGCCTACCTACCAATCTACCTACCTCCTACCTACCTACCTACCTACCAATCTACCTACCTACCTACCTACCTACCAATCTACCTACCTCCTACCTACCTACCTACCAATCTACCTACCTACCTACCTACCTACCTCCTACCTGCCTACCTACCAATCTACCTACCTCCTACCTACCTACCTGCCTACCTACCTACTTACCTCCTACCTACCTACCTACCTACCTCCTACCTACCTACCTACCTACCTACCTCCTACCTACCTACCTACCTCCTACCTACCTACCAATCTACCTACCTACCTACCTGCCTACCTCCTACCTACCTACCTCCTACCTACCTCCTACCTACCTACCTACCTACCTACCTGCCT
>NW_019431398.1:0-709 GCF_002814215.2 Seriola lalandi dorsalis
CCACTGAAGAAAGGGGAGGTGCAGAACCTCACCTTGGATTTCAATGCAGTTTACACATACTGTTCGGTAACAAATGTATCATGCAAACTACCAACATTAACTAACATGATTATTAATAACAGTATAGTGATACAGTGGTGATATGAATAATGATGATAAACATTACAGTTAATACCTGTCATATACTCTGGAATATATGTAGTTCCTCACTGTGTCCAGCGGAGGGCAGTCACTCATCATAATCGTCCACAGGTGCCAACAAAACACAGTGACACACTCACTAATCACTTTGTATAGAACACCTGTACACCTTCTTACTCATGCTATTGTCCAATCAGCCAATCAACGTGGCAGCACGGCAGATACAGGTCAGGAGCTTCAGTTAGATTCAGTTACATTTAATCACTGTTCAAGTGTATATTTCACTGAGGCTGTCATTGTAGTCATGATGTAAGAACAGCATATGTTCACTTGACAATCATCCGATGTCTGACAGAGATTTGATATTCATGTAATGAAATGACAAAAAGGCTTCAATTCAATCAGAAGAAAATAGATCATTCAGACAGTAACCATCACATTAACTGATTTACTCATTGTTCGGTTAAATGTGCAACTACAGTGCTGTGAAAAAGTATTTGCCCCCTTACAGATTTCTTTTGTTTTTGCTTTTTTGTCACACTTAAATGTTTCAGATCATCAAACAAAT
>NW_019431399.1:0-738 GCF_002814215.2 Seriola lalandi dorsalis
GCACAAGCAGAGTGTGCTTCAGATGTTTGGATGAGTCAGGTGGAACATTACAACACAGCATCAGAAGGTCCATATGACAGGTTGTGTGTATAATGTGCGTCATGGATGTCTCTTGGACTTAAATGTGGCTAAGTTTGTCCCACCTGAGTTTCATAATGAGCAAAACATATATTTACTGTCAGGGTTTTGAGGTAAGTAGGGGTGGACCCAAATGCAGCCAACACATTGGGGACGGTGCAGGCAGGTTTATTCAACAAAAGAACTTCAAAAAACAGGCACAGGGAACCACAGGGGATGACAACAGGCAACATGAACAGAACAAGGACAAACCCAGAGATGAACAGGACGTGAACAGCTTGGAGAAGAACCAGACGTGAACAGACGACGTGAACTGATGAGGACGAACCCAGAAATAAACAGACAAACCGACACAGACAAGGGGGAGCACAAAGACTATATAGACAAGGGAGGCAAGGTGATTGAACACAGGTGAAACCTATTAGGGCGGGGCAGACAATCACCACACAAACAAGACCAAGACAGGAAGCAAAAACACTGAGACACACAAGGAAACCTTATTACAAAATAAAACAGGAAGTGAGAAAGTCCAAAACAAAACTAACAAAAAGTGTCCATACAAACCATGACAATTTACTATGGAATTTTACATACTATTTATTATGATAAGGATTAAAATGAGGTCATAGCAGGCCATATTACCTGACAGGACTGATATAA
>NW_019431400.1:0-610 GCF_002814215.2 Seriola lalandi dorsalis
CTATACTATGATGTTTTTGTCAATTTTATGCCATACTTTAATATGACGTTTTTTGAAAATTTCATGCCATAATGTATTATGACATTTTTTGACAATTTTATGCCATAATGTTTTATGACGTTTTGGATAATTTTTTGCCATACTATACTATGACGTTTGACAATTTTTTGCCCTACTATAATATGATGTTTTTTGAAGTTTTATGCCTTACTACACTATGACATTTGTTGCCATACTATACTATGACGTTTCTTGACAATTTAATGCGATAATATATTATAACGTTTTTTGACATTTTTTGCCATACTATACTATGACGTTTTTTGCCATACTATACTGTGATGTTTTTTGACAATTTTATGCCTTACTGTAATATGATGTTTTTTTGAAGTTTTATGCCTTACTATACTATGACATTTGTTGCCATACTATACAATGACGTTTTTTGACAATTTCATGCCATAATATATTATGGTGTTTTTTGACATTTTTTGCCATACTATACTATCGTTTTAATCCATACTATACTATGACGTTTATTGACAATTTCATGCCATAATATATCATAACGTTTTTTGACATTTTTTGCCATACTATACTATGACGTTTT
>NW_019431401.1:0-914 GCF_002814215.2 Seriola lalandi dorsalis
TGACTTTTTTTTGCCTTACTATACTATGACTTTTTATGCCTTCCTATATTATGACTTTTTTCCGACTTTTTTTTGCCTTACTATACTATGATTTTTTTTACCTTATAATACTATGACTTTTCATGCCATACTATACTATGACTCTTTCTGACTTTTTTTTTTTTTCTTAAGTTTATTTTTTAGGGCTTTTTATGCATTTATTTGATAGTATAGTGGAGAGAGACAGGAAACAGGGAGGCAGAGAGGGGGAATGACATGCAGCGAAAGGCCGTCCGATGCGGGATTCGAACCGGGGCCAACTGCAGCGAGGACTGTAGCCTCTACACATGGGGCGCCTGGTTAGACCACTACGCTACACGACGCCCCTCTTTCTGACTTTTTATGCCTTAATATACTATGACTTTTTTTTGCCATACTATACTATGACTTTTTCTGCCTTACTATACCATGACTTTTTTTTTTAACTTTTTTTGCCTTACTATACTATGACTTTTTTTTTCTACTTTTTTTGCCATACTATACTATGACTTTTTTTTCTACTTTTTTTGCCATACTATGCTATGACTTTTTTTTACTTTTTTTGCCTTGCTATATATGACTTTTTATGCCATACTATACTATGACTTTTTTTTGCCTTACTATAATATGACTTTTTCTACCTTACTATACTGTGACTTTTTTTTGCCTTACTATACTATGACTTTTTATGCCATACTATACTATTACTTTTTTCTGACTTTTTTTGCTATACTATACTATGATTTCTTATGCCATACTATACTGTGACTTTTTTAAAGTTTTTTTTCCTTACTACACTATGACTTATTTTTGCCTTACTATACTGTAACTTTTTTTTAACTTTTTTTGCCTTACTATACTATGACTTTTTTTTTCTACTTTTTTTGCCATACTAT
>NW_019431402.1:0-657 GCF_002814215.2 Seriola lalandi dorsalis
TTTCATTTGTTTTTAACTGTGAATGGGGCATTTCACAGTTACTGAACATTTAATGAAATGTCTTGGCAACCAATATATACATTTCAAAAATTTAAAATCTGAAGCTAGGGTCTTAAAAATATGATTCTCTTTGACTTGATTTTGTGTTTCAACATACAGAACATTGCAAACAAGACGACTGAATTTATAAAGAAAATGTCTTCAATGCGAAGAAAACAGGTGCAGTATAGAAATATAGGTGCAATAGTGTGAGACGAGACGTTTGCTCCACCTGTAGCTGCTTCTTTTTCCTGCCAGAATGTTGTGGAGAGGATGGTTGGTATTGTCCAAGATGGCCTCCATCTTACATTGCATGTGTCTCTCCACAACAGTCCTGAGTGAGTCCAGACTCCTGCCGAGCACAGACCCAGCCTTTTTGACCAGCTTGTCCAGTCTCTTTGTGTTCATGTCAGACATGCCACTGTCCCAGCAGTCTGCAGCATAAAGGAGTACACTGGCCACCACTGACTGATAAAACATGTGCAGCATTTCACTGCAGACGTCAAAGGACCTGAGCTTCTTGAGGAAAAAGAGCTGGCTCTGCCCCTTCAGGTAGATGGCATCTGTGTTCAGGGACCAGTCCAGTTCACTGTCCAGGTGCACACCTAGGTATTTATA
>NW_019431403.1:0-807 GCF_002814215.2 Seriola lalandi dorsalis
TCGGGGTCCCCCATGTTTTTTAACGTGACCTCTTTTTCTCTTTTCATTCAATCAAAAACATTAGAGAAGTTTGTACATCAGTGAGTTAGCTAGAATTACTCTAGCTCAGCATGATATTACCTCACAGGGGTCCTGGAAAGGGAAAGAGTTCAAGAAAAATCAGCATAACACTTCTCCAACCCCCTGATGTTGCATAATCAAATCTTTTTGTTGAAAAAATCTTTTTTTATCAAGCCAAAGAAATACAGATATATGTAATGCAAAATCTGAATTATGTTGCCTTTGTTTTATTTTGGTTTCTTTATTATTTAGTTAATTAATTATATATTTTTTTTTTCTTTAATATCTTATTGAGGTTGTAATGTTGTAATGTTATGTGTCTGTGTTCATTATTCGGTTTGTTTAGTGTGACCCAGTGTAATAATAATAGTATAATAATAGTATAATAGTTGTAAATGTTGACAAATTTGTCCTAAATCTTGATAAATGTTGTGTAATAATTATCTCAGTTTTAAATATTTTAGATTACCTTTAAAAAAAAATGACCCAGCATACTTTAAATTATGAAACATGCTAATAACATTTGCCTAAATGAGTAAATGTCAATTAGGTTAGCATGAATCACTCTATTGCACAATATAAAAAGAGCAGTCATATACTTCTAAACTGTAGGAATACCACTCTGAGGCACACGTCTCCATGTATGCAGACATAAAGAAAACAGTAATTCCTACATTTACAAAATATACATCTTTGGGCCTTTGGTTATGCTAGTTTGTGATGCTTTAGTGACTTCCTGTTTACATA
>NW_019431405.1:0-819 GCF_002814215.2 Seriola lalandi dorsalis
ATGATGTATTTTTGAAGTTTTATGCCTAATTATACTATGACGTTTTTTGGCATTTTTCTGCTATACAATATTTTGAAGTTTTTGGCATTTTTATGACTAATTTTATTATTTTGTCTCATGCATTGCCATACTATGATGTTTTTATGACATTTTATGCCTTAATATACTATGATGTATTTTTGAAGTTTTATGCCTAATTATACTATGACGTTTTTTGGCATTTTTCTGCCATACTATATTAAGATCTTTTTTGGCATTTTCCTGCCTTACTATACTATCTTGTTTGATGCCTGACCATACTATGACGTTTTTATGACCTTTTATGCCTTAATATAAATAGATGTACTTTTGACATTTTATGCCATACTATATACTATGACGTTTTTTGGCATTTTTCAGCCATACAATATTTTGAAGTTTTTTGAAATTTTTATGCCTAATTATATTATTTCGTCTCATGCCTTGCCATACTATGATGTTTTTATGACATTTTAGGCCTTAATATATTATGATGTATTTTTGACATGTTATGCCATACTATACTATGACGTTTTTTGGCATTTTTCTGCCATACTATACTTTGAAGTCTTTTGGCATTGCTATGCTTAATTCTATTATTTCATCTCATGCCTAGCCGTACTCTGATGTTTCTATGACCTTTTATGCCTTAATACAGTATGATGTATTTTTGACATTTTATGATATACTATACTTACATGTTTTTTGGCATTTTTATATCTTACTACACTATCTCGTTTGATGCCTGACCATACTATGATGTTTTTATTACATTTTATGCCTTAATATACTATGATGTAT
>NW_019431406.1:0-889 GCF_002814215.2 Seriola lalandi dorsalis
CACAGGTATTTATTAAAACAGGTGGTAATATGACCATAACCATGACATTTTGTTGGCCAATCAGAACTCTGGGAAAAAGTTAGTACCAGTTCCTTTAGGTAAACAACAATGACATCACAACATCATGTACACGTCAACACTGAACATCCTGTGTAGGTGTGGCCAGAGACTGAAGGAGAGCTTTAAAAAGCAGCTCAGCACTGTTCACTTTGTGTTCATCTAATGGTCAAATCAGTTGTGTAAATGAACTGAAAGCCTTTATATGTTGATGAAGCTGCAGCTTTAACAGGAACCTGACACTGATTCAAGGTGTTTGCTGCATTAAACCTCCACTGAATATTCATATAATCAATGCTCATAGATTTCACTGCATCATATCGTTTACTCGCGATTGGGAACAGATGTCATGTGACCCTGAGATGGTCCACGGCTCGGGGGTTTGGACTCTTGGCTGTGTGTGATTTCAAAACTAGTTGTGGACTCATCAGCTGACACTTACCAGTCCGTCACAGTTGCTGATGGCGACAGATGTGTCCTCCATGTTTGACACCTCCCCTGTGAAGAAGCAGCTGGTGTCTCCTATTGGCTGAGAGTGAAGACGTCCTGACTCCTCCCACTCCATGGTGGCAGTGGGGGCGACAAGACGAGAGTTTGGACGCAGCCGCAGATGGAGTTCCTGACCGAACACCGTCACGTTGTAGTAAAGCTCCACCTCTTCTGCCCTGTAACCCCGCCCCTTCCAGCTGTGGCCTGTCTGGTTAAATGATGATCCTTCTGTGGGCGGGGCCAGATGTAATGTGGGTGTGTTAATTTGAGATTGTCTTTTGATTCTGACATCGTCCACGTCAGTGCGTGTGTCCTCTGCGTGGTGGGCATGTCTTTTTCTGCG
>NW_019431407.1:0-544 GCF_002814215.2 Seriola lalandi dorsalis
ACTCTCTTTCTCCCCTTCTCTCCCTCTCCCACCCCCCCTCTCGCTCCCTCTCTCTGTCAGATTAATCTGAGCACAGAAATAAAACATGGAGTCTGACCTCAGAGTCTCCAGTCCACAGTCTGGACTCTCCAGAAAACCACACAGCTGCTTCACACCTGGATCCTTCAGCTTGTTGAAACTCAGGTCCAGTTCTCTCAGGTGGGAGGGGTTGGACTTCAGAGCTGAGGTCAGAGAAGAACAGCTGATCTCTGACAAACTGCAGCAACTCAACCTGAATAAAGAATAAAAGATGAGAGTTTAGAGACAAAGGTGAAGGTCCCCCCCCCCTTTCCCTCATAAAAACACAGTTAAAATCAGCTTCCCCTCAACAACAGAACAGAGCTGCAGTGAAACACCACTGAGACAGAAAACCATCAACATTATTCATGAGTGAATAAAACCTGAAGTCTGCTGTGATTCTGGCTTTCACCAACGACTTAAACACAGACAGCAGCTCCCCACCTGAAACACCTTCTACTTTGCTTTTCCTGCTTTTATAAATGGA
>NW_019431409.1:0-1033 GCF_002814215.2 Seriola lalandi dorsalis
TTATGCTCTACTAGAATATGACTTTTTTTGGCATTTTTTTGCCTTACTATACTGTGATGTTTTGTGCCTGACTATACTATGACGTTTTTTGCCATTTTTATGCCTTATTATACTATGACGTTTTTTGAAATTTTATGCCATACTATACTATGACGTTTTTTGCCATTTTTATGCTCTACTATAATATGTATTTTTTTGGCATTTTTATGCCTTACTATACTGTGACATTTTGTGCCTGACTATACTGTGACGTTTTTTTGTCATTTTTATGCCTTAATATGCTATGACATTTTTTGAAAATTTATGCCATACTATACTATGACGTTTTTTGACATTTTTATGCTCTACTATAAAATGACTTTTTTTGACATTTTTTTGCCTTACTATACTGTGACGTTTTGTGCCTGACTATACTATGATGTTTTTTGTCATTTTTATGCCTTATTATACTATGACGTTTTTTGAAATTGTATGCCATACTATACTATGATGTTTTTTGCCATTTTTATGCCTTATTATACTATGATGTTCTATGATATTGCAAGGAGTAGTATACTGATATTTCATATATCTTGCTATACAATGACTTTGCAATGCAGCAGCATCGTGGTGCGATGGTTAGGACTATTCCCTCACACTGAGAAGGGCAAGGGTTCAAACCCTGTTTTTAGCCTTTTATATGCTGTGACATTTTTGCGCCATCCTAAACTATGATGTTTTTTTACATTTTTATGCCTTACTATACAATGATGTTTTCATGACATTCTATGCCTAATGGACAATAACCTTTTATGATATATCATGGATTAGTATGCTAAGATATTCATAATATCTTGCTATACCATTAAGTGTTGATGCAGCAGCATAGTGGTACAATGGTTAGGATTGTTGCTTCACAATGAGAAGGTCATGGGTTCAAACCCTAGTTTGGGGCTTTACTCTCTTATGATGCTTTTTGACATTTTCACACCACAGTATACGATAAATTGTTTTTCCATTTTTATGCCTTACTATACTATAATATTTTATGCCT
>NW_019431410.1:0-676 GCF_002814215.2 Seriola lalandi dorsalis
AGGATGTTAGGATGCTAGGACAGATGAGAGAGGATAGAGGACAGAGGACAGAGGATGTTAGGATGCTAGGACAGAGGATGGAGGACAGAGGACCGAGGATGTTAGGATGTTAGGATGCTAGGACAGATGAGAGAGGATAGAGGACAGAGGACAGAGGATGTTAGGATGCTAGGACAGAGGATGGAGGACAGAGGACCGAGGATGTTAGGATGTTAGGATGTTAGGATGCTAGGACAGATGAGAGAGGATAGAGGACAGAGGACAGAGGACCGAGGATGTTAGGATGTTAGGATGCTAGGACAGATGAGAGAGGATAGAAGACAGAGGATGGAAGACAGAGGATGTTAGGATGCTAGGACAGAGGATGGAGGACAGAGGACCTGCTGCAGCTCATTTTCTTCTTCATTGGGGCAAATAAACAAATTTGTGATCAATCAAATGGTACAGACACAAATGGAGTGAACCTGGGCCCTGGGGGGCCCTGGGGGGCCCCGGGGGGCCTGCAGCTGGTGAACACTTAGTGAACTTTGTGTAAAGTATAAGTCCACGTGTGTGTGTGTGTGTGTGTGTGTTTGAGTGTGTATGTGTGTGTGTGTATGTGTGTGTGTGTGTGTGTGTGTGTGTGTGTGTGTGTATGTATGTGTGTGTGTGTGTATGTATGTGTGTGTGTGTGTGT
>NW_019431411.1:0-694 GCF_002814215.2 Seriola lalandi dorsalis
ATATCTGCTACAAGAAAAGACAAAGTGACATTTTCTCCCCTCAGTCCTCAGAGTCATAATGTACAGTACCTACAACACAGAGCAGAGCTGCAGAGAGTTTGATCAGACCAGCTGTGATCATCATTCTGCTCTGAAGAAAATGAACTTGGATGTGAGCCACTGTCAGTCTATGTGAGGGGAGGTGTGACGTAACAACAGATATGAAGGGTTGAATATGGGAGTGTCACTAATGTATGATGATCTGTGATTGTGCTCAAGGTCCCCCTACTGTACAGGAGTTTCTGGGGTTTTTGTTCAGCTTTCACATGTGTCTGTATCACTGTGTTGACTCACAGCGCAGAAGTACAAGCCTTGATCTCCTGGCTCCAGATTCTCCACTGTGAATGTCCCGCTCTCAGCATCAGGTTTAGTGGCTGAGAATTTCTTTTTGTCGAAATCTCCAAAGTCGTGATCTGGTTTAGCTGTTGTTGTGAACACAATTAGTTTGATATTTTCTCCAGGTAGCTGTCTGTACCAGTACATCTGGAAGTAGTCAAAACCCTTTGTGTGGTTGCAGTGTATTGTTGCATTGTCACCCTTGTTTTTCCACAGTATGGGGTAGGGATCGACCGATTATCGGCCGGGCCGATTATCGCCGCCGATATTCAGCATTTTGACGCATATCGGCATCGGCCTTTTTTAAAATTCGACAGCC
>NW_019431412.1:0-700 GCF_002814215.2 Seriola lalandi dorsalis
TAAAGCATGATTGTATTTTATATTCCAAGCATAGATTTATATACTGTCAAAGCAAATCAAAATGTTTTGTATGAATCGAATGTGTCAATATCAGTTAAGCTCAATGTCTTAGTTTTAACTTTAAGTGTTGGCAAAATACATGTATCTTTAGTTTTAAATGTCAGTGTTGGTGGTTGTGCTGTAAAGGTGCAATATAAGATGTGGCCAGGACTTTAGTTTAAAATGTTCAAAAAATGAATCAACACTATCAGCAGTGTGTGAAGGAGACGCAGTGATGTCATGATCTCCATCTGTTGTATTTCAGTTATCGACTGAAATGACCTGTCCTGTGTTGTAATACCACTTTTTGACACCAGACGCTGTGTGGGTCAGTGGCGCGTCAAGTCTTCCCTCAGTCCCACGAAGAACAACTTCCGGCAGCGCTTGAAGTTATCATCACAGAAACACAGGAATGGCTGAACCTCCTAAAAGATATGTATTTGTATCCCACAGAACCGCTCCCGACAAGAAACCACGTTCAACGGCGAAGAAAAGAAGCAACACGAGTAACTCTCGATGTGGTTTTCCACCGCCGGAGACAGCTCCTGAGAGTAAAGAGATGCGGTTTGATGCCGAGCTCGCAACTTTCCTGTTAGCCCGGCTTTTTAGCTAAAAGTATAATCAGTGCAACGACTGACAAACCGTACCGACAAACATTTCA
>NW_019431413.1:0-440 GCF_002814215.2 Seriola lalandi dorsalis
GTTCCTGCCACAAAAACAAAGTTTTAAGGAAATTTTCAGCTCCTCAAATGTGAATATTTTCTTCCTTTTTTTTCAGTTTCCTAATAGAATAAACTTCTTGTTTTGTTGGACAACAAAAAATATTAATTAAAAATTGAAATTAATATGTGTGCATGTGTCTTTTAACCATAAAACTAATATATATCTGACTCAAATTAAGAACTTTTAGTCGCCTAAAGCTGTTGAACGAAAAAAGTAGGGATGCCCTGATGTAATATGCTGGATAATAAGGTCATGACCTTATTGTTCAGGATGTATCCATATTGAATTCAGATTCTTTGTCAACTACACCGTTTCCTCTTCCAGTTACATTCCCATCTTTAGTTTATTCAGCAAACACTCACGTTACTTTACATAAAAATGTACAGATGTGCAGATTTTTAATGTGAGAAAAAGACAAA
>NW_019431414.1:0-653 GCF_002814215.2 Seriola lalandi dorsalis
TGACCTCATGTTTTGATAATAATGTCGATTTCTTGGCTATGATGTTCCTCGTCTTGTTTCCATGTGCATGTGCCAGAGCAGCAGCAGCCTCTTGCTTCAAATGCAAAGCCTCTATAGTTGCTTCCACTTCTACCTTCTCTGCCGCCAATCTTGCTCTCTCTTTTTTTTTTCTAACCATCTCTTTCTCAGCCTCCTCCTCATGAATTTCCCTTAGGGGATATATAAAGTATCTGTCTATCTATCTATCTATCCTTCGCACGAGCTTTAGCTACTGCACTGCTCATTGAAGATTTAGAGAGGGAGGTGTCTTGAACCAGATTGTGATGCTTTATCATCTCTTTCAGGAGTGTTGTTTCTGTTGCTTGTTTTGCTCATTGTTCTGTTGGCTTTTCACTGTAACTGTCCTTTCTACATGTATGAATTGTGGGACGTAGATTGACGGCCAAACCCCATTCAATAATGATATGAGTCAGGAAGTCAGCTCTTCATTTTAATGACTTTACTGTTGCAATCACATTGAAATAGAGTGAAATTATATTTCCCGTAAAAGACAGTAATTCTGTTTTTTTCTTTTCTTCATAAAGTGATCTATTGGTACAATCAGTGCTTTAAACATATCAATCTCAATAGCAATAAACAAATCTACTAAAACA
>NW_019431415.1:0-834 GCF_002814215.2 Seriola lalandi dorsalis
AATTGTGTTTGCAAGATGGTTTCCGCAGTCCTAGGTCTAGCAAAAACTAAACTTAAACTATGATGATTAGCAGACTGAGTTAGCCAAATGCAGCATGTTTTTGGTCTGGCAGTTGTGTAGGTTTGAGCGTGGCATGGCGGCTGACATCGCTGAAACGCTGCGAATCACGCCTGCATGTTCACACGGGCTGAGTGTTGCTGATGCATGGCTGCTGCTTCAGCTCGCTCTCTCTACATAGAATTTGGACAATGGTTAATTTTTTTTTTTTTCATGTCAGATTCAGACTAGAGAGAGACAACTGTAGTGGAAGCTCTTAGGTTTATGTGATGTTGTGCTGGTATGATGTCACTATGACATCAACAGGTCTTTTCTTTATCTATCTTTACTAGGAGATATGTTAAGACTGAAAAATAAATGAGAGACCAATTTCTCACGTGGATGCGTCACGTCAGACATGTGTTTCACGCATCCAGTGTGTTCCTGGCCTTAGAACTCAGCTGTGGCGCCATCTCTTCACTCTGGGTTTTGCTTTGTCAGATTAATATTAACATAACATAAAGTTCCAGGTTTTATTGTCTGCATTTCCACCGCAAAGTTATTACTTGACATTACATTTATGTCTTATTATACGTATTATACGTATTATACGTATTATACGTGACGGATGGCAACCCGAGTCACTCCAGTTGTTGTGGTCCTTTATGTTTTGAAGTCAGTTTTGTTTATTTACTTCCTCCCGGACCTGTTTCGTGGTGTTCGCTCGCTCACTGCTTAAACATCGCAGGTGAAATAAAATGCAGCGAGTACTCGACCAGCCAGAAATGTTTAGCACTG
>NW_019431417.1:0-736 GCF_002814215.2 Seriola lalandi dorsalis
ATGATGATGATGATGATGATGATGATGATTATGACGATGATGATGATGATGATGATTAATGTCATATATAGGTACAACTTTATTTAACCAGGAAAGAGCCTCACTGGGATCAAACATCTCATAATGGCAAAGAGAGCAGCAGCACATTAAAGACACATGTAGGGGTTAAAAACATAAACACAGACTTAGATTAATAGATCAATTATAATAAAATGGATAAATGATGAAGACAATATTTAAAGGATAAACAAAGCAGATATGATGGAGGGAACTGTGTCAAATCTATCTGGGATAAATGCAACTAAACATCAAAACACAAGACAACAACTGAATCTGAGTTTGTTTGTTTGTTTGTTTGTTTGTTTAAATCAGTGATGGTTGATAGTTTCAATGGGGATCAGCTGATGACACATTATAAAATGATATTTTTTTCTGTCTTTATCTTGACATTTCCATTTGTTTCACACTCATGTCTGTTTAACCCTTTGATGAGCTGCTCTCTGTCGCCTCCTGCTGTCAGGAGTCAAACCTTCACGCTGCTGCCCTCTGCTGCTTCAGACAACACACACTTTACCCTGTCCTCTCTACTTTTATATTTCCTGCAGTTGTAAATAGTTTTTTCTTCTGTTCCTGTTTGTGGCTGTTGTAAACATTTTAATGCTGTGTCTCTTTGTGTTTCTGGCCATATGTACATGTCAGCATCAGGTGATATCAGACTCCAATCACAATATTTATT
>NW_019431420.1:0-1604 GCF_002814215.2 Seriola lalandi dorsalis
TGTGTCCTGTCTCTGTCTGATTCTGTATTCTACTCTGGTTTCTACAGTGGCAGAGTCTGGTTCAGACACTGTAACTGTTACGCTGTCATGTGACACAGCAGTAGCTGTTGGGGTGGCAGGTTTTGATGGAGGAACAAAGCAGACTGCATCGTCAGACCCTTCTTCATATATGAAAATACATGCCCCAGGATGACTTCCATCATATTTTGATGCAAATATGAATTTGGTGTCAGCACTGCTGCTCAATTTCTTCAGTTCTTCAAACAGTTGTAGTTGTTTCCTCATTATCTGTCTGGTATCAGTGGAGAGCCACTCTGTGTTTCTGCTCTGTAGATCAGAGGACTCTCCAGCAGTGTCCATCATTCCTGCTGGTCTGAGATGATTTGACAGTTTGACCAAGAAACTGTCAGGCTGGTCTACTGAGGTAAAGGAAAAGCACACAATATTTCTGACCTTTAAATCAGACAAGAGGTGATCCAAATTGTCGTCCATTTTTATACCTAGTTTCTCCAGTTGTTCAAGGAAGGACTTCAGTGTATCTGATTCCCTCCCCTTGGTTTTTAGCCACTGCTCCAGGTCTTTGTTATTGAATGGTGACTTCTCATGAGCCTTAAGGATGTCCTCCATGGCACTCTCCTCTTTCCCACCCCCTCGGATTGAAGGAAGCACTTTACCGAGCTTCTGCATGAAGTCAAGCTTGTACCGTTTGCACATCTGCATCAAATCCTGAACCTTCTTTTCCATGGCAGGAAATGTTGTTGCTGCGGCATCTTTGAGTATGTCACCGCATCTCATCTCTGTCTGGTTTAGACTCTCGATTGTTTCTGATGAGTATGTGATGAGAGAATTGCTGATGTCTCTTTGGAGTCTTGCTGCTCTTGAATCCAACCTCACCAGAGGGTAGAGCCACACCCTGAGTGGAACAGC
This sequence comes from Seriola lalandi dorsalis, assembly GCF_002814215.2. Lineage (NCBI taxonomy): Eukaryota > Metazoa > Chordata > Actinopteri > Carangiformes > Carangidae > Seriola > Seriola lalandi. The sequence continues at coordinate 928 of NW_019431420.1, forward strand.
ATGTTCTCCATTCTCTCCCAGCATGTTGGGAAGGTTTCTGTAAACACTCACAGCCTCATTGAAGGACGTTGGGTTGGAAGGTAACTTGAAGTCTCCATGAAATGTGCAGCTAAATCTTTCAACTGCTGCTTCCTCTTCTTTATTCATATTGAGTGATCCCTCACCTTTTGCTGTGAGGAATTTCAGCTTATTGAAGGTGAGGTTCGCCTCCCCCTCCACTTGTTTCTTATTGTCCTCTGATGATGATTCTCTGTCAAACACAAAGTAAGCACCAGCTCCGTACAAGATGGCTGTGACAACATGAGTGGCAGTGTCATCCTCAAACACATTGGGATGAGATACCTGTCCAAGAGCCAGGTGAGACATCGTTAATGTTTCAAACTTTGTTGTCGTTTTGTACTGAAGAGTCATCCTGGATTGTTTTTGAGATTTCTTTGTGTCTTGGAAATATTTTGCCGATCCTCCCACATTCACCAGTCCTCCCAAGAGACTCAACTTCAGAGAGCCAGAGATGTTTAATAAATTTGACTTCTCCTCAATGGAATCTGATGCGGTGACATTGAATTCAGTGTTATGTTGATGTTGTACACTTGTATTCTTTTGTAGCTGATCTGGATCCCACAGAGTTACACCTGTTGACAAATTAATGATACAATGTTAGGTCAACAAAGACTTCA
>NW_019431421.1:0-930 GCF_002814215.2 Seriola lalandi dorsalis
CCTGTGTGTACCTGTGTGTACCTGAGTGTACCTGTGTGTACCTGTGTGTACCTGTGTGTACCTGAGTGTACCTGTGTGTGTACCTGAGTGTACCTGAGTGTACCTGTGTGTACCTGTGTGTACCTGAGTGTACCTGTGTGTGTACCTGAGTGTACCACAGACTGCTGCTGTTTCCAGAGTGAAGAACGAAGCTTGTCTCAGATTGAGTGTTTTCAATGAGCGGTGTCGCCAGAAGGGGGAGCTGTGACATTGTATATGTGTGTGTGTGTGTGTGTGTGTGTATTTTCTCTGTGTGTCTAGTATGTGTAATAGTATATGCGACCTGTCCTCAGCACATCAGCACCTGTTTGAAGGTAATTTACTGACAGTGACACTGAATCCAGTTCAGACTGACACACAGCAGCAGCACTACAGCACTACAGTAGTACAGTAGTACAGTAGTACTAGTAGCAGTACTGTAGTATAAATAAACAGTAGCAATACAAACAGTAACAGTAGTGGCAGTAAAGTACACACAGTGGTAGCAGTAGAAGTATTACTACTGCAGAAGTGTTAGTTGTAACCTTACTAACAGTTACAGGAGTACTGGGTGTGTAGTAGTTACCATGGTAACAGTAGCAATAGTAGTTGGAGGGAACAGAGAAGTGTGAAACAGCATGTTACAACATGACTCAGTGTGTGTGTGTGTGTGTGTGTGTGTGTGTGTGAGCTGCTGGCTATTCTCTGCCCATATAAGGACTTTAGACAGAAAGCTTCTGCAAAGACCGTTTACACACACACACACACACATACACACATACACACACACACACACACACACACACACACACAGTTGAACAGATTATTACATATAATATTGTTGTTATATAACCAAGTTAAACAAGTGCCACACATACACACACACACACACACACACACACACACACACAC
>NW_019431422.1:0-751 GCF_002814215.2 Seriola lalandi dorsalis
TCCTCCATTCTAGCCTCCCTCCACTGGCTCTCTGTGCGCTTCAGGATCAGTTTAAAAATGCTTTTGTTCGCCTATAGATCCCTGGATGGTCTTGCTCCATCCCATCTCTCTGACCTGCTTCAACCTTATGTACCTTCGCCGTCTCTCAGGTCTGCTGATCAGCTTTCTCTTAGTGGTCCCAATAACTAGACTGAAAGTCAGAGGGGATCGGGCGTTTGCAGTTGTGGCAAACAGACTCTGGAATGAGTTGCCTTTACACGTCAGGCCTCTTCACCGTCTGTAAATCTCTTCTTAAAACACACCTCTTTTCCTTCGCTTCTGACACAGTCTGAGATCTTGCCTTTTATTGGTTAACTGTTGTTTTATGTCTTTTTGTACTTTTAATGGGAGATTTTCTGCTTGTGTTTTATGTCTTTCTTGTATTTTACTGTTATTCTACAGCACTTTGGTCAACAGTGTTGTTTAAAAGTGCTTTATAAATAAAATTGGATTGGATTGGACAGGATACCTAGGTGTGCACCTGGACAGTAAACTGGACCGGTCCCTGAACACAGATGCCATCTACCTGAAGGGGCGGAGCCGGCTCTTTTTCCTCAGGAGGCTCAGGTCCTTTGACGTCTGCAGTGAAATGCTGCACATGTTTTATCAGTCAGTGGTGGCCAGTGTATCTTTAATGCTGCAGTCTGCTGGGGCAGCAGCATGTCAGACATGAACACAAGGAGACTGGAGCTGGTCAAAAAGGCTGGGTCTG
>NW_019431423.1:0-2348 GCF_002814215.2 Seriola lalandi dorsalis
ACTCACAAATCATGAAGGCAAAGTTCACATCTCCTTCATATTTGGAAAATCCAGGGTCTCACCTCTCAAACAAATTACCATTCCCAGGCTTGAACTCACTGCAGCAACAGTGGCTGTAAAAGTGGATCGGATGCTGAGGAAGGAATTACACTTACCTCTTACAGATTCAACTTTCTGGACAGACAGTACATCTGTATTGAAATACATCCACAATCAAACAAAGAGATTTCACACATTTGTATCCAACAGAGTTGCAGTGATCCATGATCTATCCCACACAAGCCAGTGGAAGCACATAAATTCAAAAGACAATCCGGCCGACGACGCCTCCCGGGGGATGCATGTGGAATCTTTCTTAAGGTCAAAATGGCTGAAAGGTCCTGAATACCTTGGCAGAGACAAAAAAACATGGCCGAAAATCACACAAAGTTTAGAAAAAATATCAGCAAATGACCCTGAGGTGAGAAAACAGGTTACAGTCAACAGTGTGCAGATTGAAAAACAACATCCAATATGCTCATTAATAAGATATCATTCATCATGGAACCGACTTCAGAGATCTGTGGCATGGATATTAAAGGCAAAAAAACTACTTCGACTACTGAGTCACCTAAAAAAGAGCCAGACACACGTGGGTGCACAAACAAAGAAAAAATTAAAAGACGAACAAAGAACACGAAACCTATCAGTGGAGGACATGCAAGAAGCTGAGAGGGTTATTATTTGTTTTGAACAAAGGTGCTACTTCAGCCCAGAGTTTACTTCCCTGGAAAATGGCAAAACCCTCAGTTCAAGAAGCACCATCAACAAGCTGGATCCAATACTTGATAATGGCATCTTGCGAGTAGGAGGTAGAATAAACAAATGTGCAATGCCAATGCACCAGAAGAATCCGATTATTCTCCCTAAAGATTCTCATATATCCAACCTCATCCTACGTCATATCCATCATCAAGTTGGACACTCAGGAAGAAGCCATATGCTTTCCAGGCTAAGTCAGAGGTTTTGGCTCCCTCATGCAAACTCCTTAGCAAGGAAAATCATCAGGAACTGTGTATTTTGCAGACGCATGCAAACAAAACCTGGAGAACAGAAAATGGCCGATCTTCCTGAGGATCGTTTATATCCAGATTTACCACCTTTTAGTCACGTTGGCATTGACTACTTCGGCCCTATTGAAGTGAAGAGAGGCCGAGCTCAGGTGAAACGGTGGGGGGTCATCTTCACTTGCCTGGTGAGTCGAGCTATTCACCTGGAGATGGCAAACTTCCTAACCACAGACTCATGCATAAACGCTATACGCAGATTCATCTGCAGAAGAGGATCAGTTTTAAGTATCAGGACTGACTGTGGAACTAACTTTGTGGGGGCCCAAAAAGAACTGCAGGAAGCTTTGAAAGAGCTAAATCATCAGAAGATTCAAAACACTCTTTTGTCAGAGGGAATAAAATGGACATTTAACCCACCTTTTGGAGCCCATCACGGAGGAGTTTGGGAGAGGCTCATTAGACTAGTCAAAAAGAGCCTCACCTCAGTTTTAAAACAACAAACATTGAATGATGAAACTCTGTCGACAGCCCTGTGTGAGGTAGAAGCAATCCTGAATGACAGGCCAATAACCACAGCGTCAAGTGACACCAATGATTTGGAGCCATTAACCCCAAACCATTTGCTTCTGCTAAAGGCGAAAACATCTATGCCACCAGGAGTTTTTGAGAAAAATGACCAATATTCAAGAAAGAGATGGAGACAAGCACAGTATCTCGCAGATCTGTTCTGGAGACGTTGGACAAATGAGTATCTTCCTCTCATGCAAGAAAGAAGCAAGTGGAACACCAAAAGGAGGAACCTCAGCCCAGGGGATGTGGTCATCCTGGTGGATAACACAGCACCAAGGAGTGCTTGGATTATGGGCCGTGTTACCAGGATATTCCCAGATGCCAAGGGCCTTGTGAGAAGCGCTTTGGTTAAAACCAAGGCCAGCGTAGTTCAAAGACCCATAGACAAACTCTGTCTTTTGATGGAGGCTGATGAATGAATTTATGTTGTTATTCTTTTTTGGCTCCTTTGAATGTTATTCATGTAATTGTTTTCCTATGGCCAACAATTAGGGGCCGGGATGTCGGAGCCCATTGACTTATTTTAAATATTTGTTTAACATAATAATTGTTTTTGGATTATTTGTAAATTAAGTTGAAAATTAATTTCTATGGGTAAAATAAGAAAAGGAATTAAGAAAGAATTAATATTTATTATTATTATTGTAATGTATTGTTGATTAGGATCCTCCTCCTCCTTGTCGCCCGTGATTACAGGGGGACCACAGCTGGCTTCTTTGTGTCTTTTTG
>NW_019431424.1:0-438 GCF_002814215.2 Seriola lalandi dorsalis
GGTGATTTCTGACAGTAAAGTCAAAGACAAACACACAGGAATAAACCAGGGTCTGACTGACTACTGAGCATTTCTAGTTACCCTTTAAATAAACTTCAAACTTCAAATTATAATTACAGATTGAAAGAATGAGTTCACTCAAACAACTGACTCCGTGGTATCGAGCCGGCTCTGTAATCTGGACTGTGGATGACTGGGTGAAGCGCCGAGCCGCAGTCTACCGATCTTCTCTGGTTTCCCAGCTCGGGAGCTGCAGGGAAGCAGAGGAGAACTTCCAATACACTGAGCCTCGCCTCCAACCATGTGTCATTATTACTAAAAGAGGCAGAGGAATAACTAAACATAAAACACACCGTCATCGCTATCTGCTAAAGAAGCTAGCAGATCTGAATAACATGTAAACAACAGCAACATGAGACATTGAGACAAAACTCTTAC
>NW_019431425.1:0-659 GCF_002814215.2 Seriola lalandi dorsalis
GTCTCTGTGATCGTATATTGTCTCTTTGTGGTTGTATTTTGTCTCTTTTGGTCGTATTTTGTCTCTTTGTGGTCGTATTTTGTCTCTTTTGGTCGTATTTTGTCTCTTTTGGTCCTATATTGTCTCTTTGTGGTTGAATTTTGTCTCTTTATGGTTGAATTTTGTCTCTGTGATCGTATATTGTCTCTTTTGGTCGTATATTGTCTCTTTGTGGTCGTATTTTGTCTCTTTGTGGTCGTATTTTGTCTCTTTTGGTCGTATTTTGTCTCTTTGTGGTTGAATTTTGTCTCTTTGTGGTTGAATTTTGTCTCTTATGGTTGAATTTAGTCTCTTTTGGTCGTATTTTGTCTCTTATGGTTGAATTTTGTCTCTTTTGGTCGTATATTTTCTCTTTGTGGTTGTATTTTGTCTCTTTGTGGTTGTATTTTGTCTCTTTGTGGTCGTATTTTGTCTCTTTGTGGTCGTATTTTGTCTCTTATGGACGTATTTTGTCTCTTTTGGTCGTAATTTGTCTCTTATGGTTGAATTTAGTCTCTTTTGTTCCTATATTGTCTCTTTGTGGTTGAATTTTGTCTCTTTATGGTTGAATTTTGTCTCTGTGGTCGTATATTGTCTCTTTTGGTCGTATTTTGTCTCTTTGTGGTTGAATTTTGTCTCTT
>NW_019431426.1:0-790 GCF_002814215.2 Seriola lalandi dorsalis
TCTTCCTCAGAGCTTCCTGCTGGGTGACCAGTTAGCCTCATTCAGTTGCAGCAGAGCTGTAAAAACCTCCTGACTCCCAGTTGGAGTGGTTGTCTATAATATATATTATCGAGTATGTTTTATTTATATATTGATCAATATGTGTAGAGCAAACCTCTTGAGCCTAGATGCTATTAACATTTTGGAATTTTTTGTTATTGAGTACAGAACTAGAGCCAAGGTGATGGTTAGCTTAGCTTAGCTTAGCTTAGAAGTAAGACTGGAAATAGAGGTTCAGAAGTTCAAATCTAAATTCAAAACTTCAACTTTTGGTTTTAGGAGGTGTTCCCTGCTGCCACAATTTCTTGGCAAACAACTCTTTCTCCGAAAACAGTATATCTACCCACCCAGCACTCTGTGCAGTCTATAGTGTGGGTTGTCAGATATGGTTGGTGAGCAGAGATGTTGGTTTTATTCCCTGCAATGAAAAAAGTATAGCAATACTGTTGTTCATTCTGACAGTGTAAAATAATTTATTTCTACTGCTTCCTAGTGCAAGATTTTTGAATTGAGTTTGACCTAAGTGATATACAAGGTGGAGGTTACAGACAAATACTAACTAGTTCTTGTTGGTGTCAACCTACAATACATAGTTTGTATGATTTTATGTTTTAGCTTCCTGACATAGGTGTTAAAAGATCTCCCAACATGCACTGGGGAAACATATTCATGAACAATGCCTCAGTTTTATGTGTGTTATTTATGTCTGTAGCCAGGGGCAGATCTAGGGGAAAATTCATGGGGTGGCAAG
>NW_019431427.1:0-685 GCF_002814215.2 Seriola lalandi dorsalis
AGTTTACTAAGACAAAAAAAGTCATAGTATAGTAAGACAAAAAAAGTCATAGTTTACTAAGACAAAAAAAGTCATAGTATAGTAAGACAAAAAAAGTCATAGTTTACTAAGACAAAAAAAGTCATAGTATAGTAAGACAAAAAAAGTCATAGTTTACTAAGACAAAAAAAGTCATAGTATAGTAAGACAAAAAAAGTCATAGTTTACTAAGACAAAAAAAGTCTTAGTTTACTAAGACAAAAAAAGTCATAGTTTACTAAGACAAAAAAACGTCATAGTTTAGTAAGACAAAAAAAAGTCATATTAAAGTAAGGCAAAAAAACGTCATAGTTTAGTAAGGCAAAAAAAGGCATAGTATAGTAAGGAATAAAAAAGTCATAGTTTAGTAAGGCATAAAAAAGTCATAGTATAGTAAGACAAAGAAAGTCATAGTATTGTAAGGCAAAAAAAGGCATAGTTTAGTAAGACAAAAAAGTCATAGTTAGGCATAAAAAGTCATAATATAGTAAGGCATAAAAAAGTCATAGTATAGTAAGACAAAAAAAAGTCATATTAAAGTAAGGCAAAAAAACGTCATAGTTTAGTAAGGCAAAAAAAGTCATAGTATAGTAAGGCATAAAAAGTCATAGTATAGTAAGGCAAAAAAAGTCATAGTATAGTAAGGCAAAAAAAGTCATAGTATAGT
>NW_019431428.1:0-741 GCF_002814215.2 Seriola lalandi dorsalis
AGCTAGTTTTACATCTAATCTCATTTCACTCCAGAAAAAGTGTAAAAATTGTGATCTGAAAAGGTTGAGCAGAGATGTTAGTTTCTGAGTCAATTTGACTTTGAATTAGAACCTGTAGTAGTACCTGTAGTAGTAGTACCTTGAGTATTAGAACCTGTAGTATTAGTACATGTATTAGTAGTACCTGTAAGGGAAGAACCTGTAGTAGTAGTACCTGAATTAGTAGTACCTGTAGTAGTAGTACCTGTGGTGTTAGAACCTGCAGTAGTAGTACATAGTAGTACCTGTAGTAGTAGTACCTGTAGTAGTAGGAATTGTAGTTGTAGTACTTGTATGAAATTTTCCTGATCCATGTTGTTACATCTTTTTTTTAACTAATTATCTATCAGAGTCGTTGAGCACATTGCAGATTAATTCAGATTCCCATGAACAAAACAAGTTCACATCGTATATTATTAACTAATTAGTGAGTTTTAGTCCATGTTTTATTTTGGCGCTGTGGGTCAGAGAACAACTGACCTGTCCTCTGTCCTCTGGTAGGACACCAGGACATCTCCAGGACTGAGTTCAGTTGGGTTTTTATTTATGTGATGAGTCATGAATCCTGGAATCTTCCACATTATCAAAAAGAACATGAAGTTGCACACTGCTCTTCACACCTGAGAGTGTGTTTACTGACCACAGCAGTATAAGGGAGAGGCAGGCAGTCATCCCACTGATGTTATTAAGCCTCAGCTCATG
>NW_019431429.1:0-825 GCF_002814215.2 Seriola lalandi dorsalis
TTTTTTTTTTTTTTTACCTTAAAGGAGTTTGTGTCACATGGTGGGTGGTGTTAGTCAGGGAAATACTATCCTTCAAATGTTTTATATGCCACGCTTTTACCTTTATGAGCCCAGAATCTTACAGTGCACAAGATTATTCTAATGAGGAGAATATGACTTGTGATTATTTATTCTTCTGTACTGAAACTCCTTTCCCTTGGAGCTCTGGAGAAATAGAGGTGTCTACTGTATGTCTGCTCCACCGCATTTAAACTTTGAAGATTTCCATGCTGATGAAAAGCAAAGGCACAGGGATCCATAGAGCTCTATCAAAATAACCTAAATAATCCCACTGAGCAAGCAACGTCTGTGGACGTCCAATTCTAGTTGATATCACGTCCGTCCGTCCAGGCCACAATCTGGACGTCTATATGACAGCCAGAACTAGTCGATAAATTACATTGAGTGAAATAGTCCAGCCTGGCCCAATTTTGGACGTCTACTTACAGACAGAACTAGTTGAAATGAGACGTTCTGACCGACCACAATCTGGACGTCTATATGACAGCCAGAACTAGTCGATAAATGACATTGAGTGAAGTAGTCCACCCTGGCCCAATTTTGGACGTCTATTTACAGACAGAACTAGTTGAAAATAGACGTTCTGACAGGCCACAATCTGGACGTTTATATGACAGCCAGAACTAGTCAATTAATGACATTGAGTGAAGTAGTCCAGCCTGGCCCAATTTTGGACGTCTACTTACAGACAGAACTAGTTGAAATGAGACGTTCTGACCGACCACAATCTGGACGTCTATATGACAGCCAGAACTAGTCGATAAA
>NW_019431430.1:0-579 GCF_002814215.2 Seriola lalandi dorsalis
CCTTACTATACTATGACTTTTTTATGACTTTTTATGCATTACTATACTATGACTTTTTTATGACTTTTTATGCCTTACTATACTATGACTTTTTATGCCTTACTATACTATGACTTTTCATGCCTTACTATACTATGACTTTTTTATGACTTTTTATGCCTTACTATACTGTGACTTTTTTATGACTTTTTATGCCGAACTATACTTTGACTTTTTTATGACTTTTCATCCCTTACTATACTATGACATTTTTATGACTTTTCATGCCTTACTATACTATGAGTTTTCATGCCTTACTATACTATGACTTTTTTATGACGTTTTATGCCTTACTATACTGTGAGTTTTCATGCCTTACTATACTATGACTTTTTTATGACGTTTTATGCCTTACTATACTGTGACTTTTTTATGACTTTTTATGCCTTACTATACTATGACTTTTCATCCCCTACTAAACTATGACATTTTTATGACTTTTCATGCCTTACTATACTATGACTTTCTTATGACTTTTTATGCCTTACTATACTATGACTTTTAATGCCTTACTATACTATGACTTTTTTATGACTTTTT
>NW_019431432.1:0-668 GCF_002814215.2 Seriola lalandi dorsalis
CATTTTTTGGCAGTTTTTTGCCTTACTATACTATGACATTTTTTGACATTTTTATGCCATACTATACTATGACGTTTTTTGACACTTTTTTGCCTTACTATACTATGACATTTTTTTTTGCCTTACTATACTATGACATTTTTGATGTTTTTATGCCTTACTATACTGTGATGTTTTTTGAGATTTTTTTGCCTTACTATACTATGACATTTTTTCACGTTTTTATGCATTTCTATACTATGACATTTTTATGCCTCACTATACCGTGACATTTTTTGACATTTTTATGCTTTGCTATACTATGACGTTTTTTGGCACTTTTTTGCCTTACTATACTATGACGTTTTTTTATGTTTTTATGCCTTACTATACTATGACATTTTTTGACACTTTTTTGCTTTACTATACTATGACATTTTTTGACATTTTTATGCCTTACTATACTATTACTTTTTTTGATGTTTTTATGAATTACTATACTATGACATTTTTTTTTGCCTCACTATACTATGACGTGTTTTGACGTTTTTATGCCTTACTATACTATGACATTTTTTGACACTTTTTTGCCTTAGTATACTATGACATTTTTTGAAATTTTTATGCCTTACTATACTATGACATTTTTTGACACTTTTTTGCCTTACTATACTATGACATTTTTTGAC
>NW_019431433.1:0-685 GCF_002814215.2 Seriola lalandi dorsalis
TGCTCTGCAGCCTCGGCAAGAGACTTCCTGTACATTAGCTGGGGCTAACTGGTTTGCAGCAACGTATATTTCAAATCAAAGCACTTACAGTACATATAACACCTCCTAAATAAATACCAGCGTGGTTCGAACGGACACTCCACATGAACTAAGAAAAAAGTGAGATTGGTTGTGACATACATAGACAACACAGTGGGTGGAGAATTTGGCCAAGTTGACAAACGTCTTAAAAAGGCATCAAAATAGCGGAGATACACAAATAACTTCCGGTTAGGATTTTCACAGTAAAATCAGAGCAGAAAGAAAGGGCAGATCGAGGATTCTAAAATATCATTCATATGATCTTTTTGCCAGATCGCCCACCCCTAAGCACAGCCATTGATACTAGGTTGTACATTTGTGGCAAGAAATATTTCTGTTCTTCAATCAGCCCAAAACGACAGATGTCACTCCTCTACTCATTGAACTAAACTGTCTACTCATGGCCGCCTAAATCGAATTCAAGTCACTAATGTTGCCTTCAGAGTAACTTCTGCTTATAGTAACTTATGCCTCTCCTCGGACACTGTGCACTGAGCATTGCCATCGCTGCACACAAGACGATCTCAGTCCAGACTGTTCTGCTCTGTGGTTCCCTGATAGTGGAACATGCTGTCAGAGCAGGAGTGTCCCTCTTCATCTTCAA
>NW_019431434.1:0-762 GCF_002814215.2 Seriola lalandi dorsalis
AAAAAAAAAAGCTATGAACCCAACACTGACATAGCATCACCTTTTACAATTGATATGGTTTTGGGCCTTTTAGCAGACATTCAGAAAACTATTTACATATTTAGTAGATATGGAACAACATTAGCATTAATCTGGAGTGTTGTTTGTGTCGACCTGATAAATGCACAGTAAGTCCAACAGTCTACTTTTAACCCAGTTTGTAGTCTTCTGTCCAGTTGCTTGGATGCTCCATTAATGATGCGATCCATTGTTAAAGGTCCAATTTTGTATAAAGTCAGATTTCCATGTTTTTTTTGATTAACACTAGGACCGCCAGCGTTCTAGCACCCCCTCAAGCCGCCACAACGGTCTCCCAGACCGGCCTGTGTATTTACATTGTTTGGGTTCACAAGCAGTTCTTGAAGTGGAAAAAAATAAGTGTTAGTACTTTTCCTTCTTCATATAATGTCATGTCGGGGGTCAAGAGGTGAGGGTGGGATAGATTAGCCTACACACTCTCACAGACCGGTGTGGCGTGTGCACTGGACTAGACAGCAGCCGGCAGCACAATTGAGATTTACTAGGCTGCATTATAATTCTTTATTCGTTATAAATGAGGGTGATTTTAGATGTTGCTTACTGTTTATAGCCTACAGGCCGACTATTTACAAAATCAAGGTCTAGTTTGTGCTCACAAAATAAAGTTTGCGAAGTGGCTGCATCTGGAGCGGACATGCTGACGGATGTGCCAGCTGACAGTGACTTTCCTCATCACTAAACCAT
>NW_019431435.1:0-593 GCF_002814215.2 Seriola lalandi dorsalis
ACAGGTAATGGTTGCACTATTTTCACTCTAAATTCTGCAGTTTATCATTTAAGTCAGTTCAATTAAAATCAGTAACATGCTTCAGTTTGGGTGGATTACTGAACAGGCCCAGGAGCCCTTTATTATTCCCACTGGTCACCCAGCTGCTGGGAGTCATTTCATACTGGAAACCATTCAATTCTGGTTTGATTAAAGATCTAGTTTTTCCTCATTTAAAGACAAAATGGGCGAATGAGATCTGGAATAAACTAAAACTTGGTTTAATCCAGTAACTTTTAAATTGTTTTTCTGTGTAAAACATGATTTCATTTTGTCTTCATATTAGCAACAACTGCTCTAAAGCTAAAACCTGTGGTTTGTTGTTATTTATATGTTGTATTATTCTGTGTCATGTGATCCCCTCTGATTGGACCATGTTAACACAAAAAGATAATTAATTAATCCAGTTCAATTCTAATGGAGTGAGAATATAGCAATGTAAATAAAGCTCAGGATTTGTGAAGTGGAAAAAATGACATTGTGAAATAAATTTAAAGATTAAAAAGTTGTGAACAGATATAAAAAGCAACTTATTAAAATAAAACAACAATAAA
>NW_019431436.1:0-782 GCF_002814215.2 Seriola lalandi dorsalis
ATGACAAATAATCAACAGATAATAAATCAGGAACTATTCTACTGTTTATTTCTCAAGTTGTAATCTGTTGCTTTTCTTCATCTCATCAGACAGTAAATCAATGAGTTTAGATTGATCAGTCAAAAACACTGTTCACTATTACCTGACATTTTATTAATCAAATAATTAACAGCTTGAACAAAATAATTTTTCTGCAGTCTATTGATAAGTGAACGATTTCAAGTTGCAGCGTGAAACTAAACTGGAGCTAAAGGAACTAAAGTTTCTGAACTGAGTCTTTTATAAAGTAAATGTGAAAAATATTCACTAGTTGTAGCTTTTTCAATGTGAATATTTGCAGGTTAATCAATAATGAAATCGATCGTTCACGATTTCACCTAATCAATCAATTACAATTCAGAGGTCAAAGGTCAACAACTTCCCCCACAGGCTCCATCTGATGGACTGTGGCTCCCGTCCTCTTTACTTAATAAAACGACAATATTAGTACAAATAGAGGGATGACACATCAATATCAGAGTCCAGTATCTCTGATCCACATTCCCTCCAACAGGACCAGGATGAACTGGTCCACACAGGTCCCAGTTCATCTGGACTCGGGCTTTAGAAAGAACTGGGTCAAATTCTTGAAACAAGAACGCCTCCAGGTGCAGGTGCATGGAGTTTCTTTGCAGCTCCTCAGGTGTTTCTGTCCTCATCTCATACATACATGACCGTGCATATGCTAACATGTAGTTTATCCTTCAACAGAATCACCTGTATCCTTATAAACACACACACAC
>NW_019431437.1:0-614 GCF_002814215.2 Seriola lalandi dorsalis
GAGACCTTTGATATCTTAAGTTAATATTAAACACACACTAGTGTACACAGTCATCATTTGCAACACATTGTGTGTAATTAAGATCAGCTCAATTGATATCCTTTATAGTCTCTGGGTAAACACAAAGCTTATGCCAGTGAGAAAAGGTTTTTGTAGAGTGTCTCTTTTTGTTTTTGAGTTTGGGTTTTAGTCATTTATGGTCAATTTGTCATAACAGGATGATAGACATTAATTTACTGATACCAAGCTAACTGAGGTGTCAAAAAATGTTCATAAAATATTTCTCTCAAGCAGAAGAAAAGCAAAAAACACACACATAAAAAATGATTTATTAAATATCCCCTGCCAAATCTGACAAAGAGAGTTATCTCTTATCTGAATTTCTTTTCATCAATATGTGGCACGAGAGACCTTTGCCTTACCTTCACTTCCACCTCAATGAATCTGCCGCTTATCACATGAAAGACGTTTCTACTATGACTTCAGTGATGAAATTAACAGATGTGCTTGGGACATAGTAGATTAAGACCTTCTGAGGCTAATCTTTAACACAATTATATCACACAAAGTTTGATCCCAGTTTTATTTGATGTAACACTACATGCAAAATGATA
>NW_019431438.1:0-758 GCF_002814215.2 Seriola lalandi dorsalis
ATGGCCTCATTATCCACCATGAAGGCACAGTCAGAGTGCTCTAGGGTGGTGTGTGTGGTCAGGATGGCGTTGTAAGGCTCCACCACAGCAGTGGACACCTGGGGAGCTGGGTAGATGGCAAACTCCAGCTTGGACTTCTTGCCGTAGTCTACAGACAAACGCTCCATCAGCAGGGAGGTGAAGCCCGAGCCAGTACCACCTCCAAAGCTGTGGAAAACCAGGAATCCCTGAAGACCAGTGCACTGGTCAGCCTGAGGATGGATATAAATAAAAAGATTGCAGTAATATAATATAGATCAGTGGTTCTCAACATTTCTGAGGCAATTGATTTGACACTTGACAGTTCTGCACATTCAGAAAACAAACAAACAAAATACACTGCACAGATGATAAAATCAAACTCAAGCATTAATTTAAAATATAAATAAACATAAATCAAATGGTCAGGAGTCATAGTTGCAATGGATAATGATTAGGTGCCCTCTGGTGGTGGAAAGGTAAACTGTATAATTTGAGTAATAATTTGAGTTGTTACAGCATACAGTACATGCACTGCTCTTACTTTCCTGGTGTGTGTCTTCCTGCTCTTATGTGACTCACCAATTTACGGATCCTGTCCAGCACCAGGTCAATTATCTCTTTGCCAATGGTGTAGTGTCCACGGGCGTAGTTGTTGGCAGCATCCTCCTTGCCAGTGATCAGCTGCTCAGGGTGGAACAGCTGCCGGTAGGTCCCAGTGCGCACCTCATCTGAAGAGA
>NW_019431439.1:0-724 GCF_002814215.2 Seriola lalandi dorsalis
TGTAACAGCAACATAACAAAAGGCCAATCAGGTCGCTCTGAAATCGTTCCCTCCCATTTGCTATGACTACATTAAGTCGAATCTTGTTATAGTGGGGTCTAAATTAACTGCTGTCCCAGCTGGTGAAATCAGAGAATGCTGATCATAATACATATGCTGCTCGTGCTCAAAATCGGGCGTAAGTATTTACTCCAGAAATATTTAAAATACATCGCCGTCTTTTTGCATTAATATAGAGAAGGCATATGACTGTATCCCTGTCGTTAATCATTCCTCTGTCTTTATTTTATTTTCAGGCTGCGCAGATGAACACATCTTCGAGACAAAGACTGTTAATGTTGGAGAAACTGTGACTCTGACATGTACCCGCCAGAGAACTTCGCAGTCTGCACGCTTATTTTGGATCAGGCTTGTTTCTGGAACATTTCCTGAAAATTTAGGAGGACAATTATCTTACTTTACTTTAGATGAAAACAGTGTTAAGGAAACTCATCACATAAAAGCAAAACAAGAGCTTGAAAAATATGTTAAGCGTATTTCCAAAGCACAGTTCAGCGACACTGCAATCTACTACTGCCTACTAGTAGAAAAACTTGACATTACATTTCTGAAAGGAATATTTCTGAGAGTCAAAGGTAAATCCAGCAAAAACAGCAAAAGATGCCAGATGTCATAAGAATCGTAGAATTATACATCGTTTATAACAGCAGTTTTACTTACTTTC
>NW_019431440.1:0-1149 GCF_002814215.2 Seriola lalandi dorsalis
GTGAAGGTGCAGGAGAGCTGGGTGAAGGTGCAGGAGAGCTGGGTGAAGGTGCAGGAGAGCTGGGTGAAGGTGAAGGAGAGCTGGGTGAAGGTGCAGGAGAGCTGGGTGAAGTTGCAGGAGAGCTGCGTGAAGGTGCAGGAGAGCTGGGTGAAGGAGCAGGAGAGCTGGGTGAAGGTGAAGGAGAGCTGGGTGAAGGTGCAGGAGAGCTGGGTGAAGGTGCAGGAGAGCTGGGTGAAGGTGCAGGAGAGGGAGATGAGCCTGGGTGCAAACTTTGCCACTGACTCTAAGTAATAATAATAATAAATAACACACAGCTTTATATTTTTAGATAAATTACAACAGGCATTTAGAACCTCTCAGTGACTTAGGCCACATCCACACTACTACGTTTTGCTTTTGCTACGTTCATGCCTGAGGTCCACCCCACTCCGTAGCCCCTAAAATGCTGAAGGCCCCATTTCAGTTTGAAAACTTGTGGTGTAGTCTGAACGGGCAGAAACGATGATGCAGACACCCTCCTCACCCACTACTAAACAATGGTGAATGTGACATGGACAGCGACCAAAGGTAACACTTGCAACTATTTTTTTTGGGCTGTATTGAACACAAGCCTAAGCCTGATTTTTTTTTCAGCTATCACACAGGTGTGAAAGTATTTTTTAAAATGGAAAGCAAAAGCAACAGCTACTTGTAATGTCTGCATTGCCAGCTTTGCATGAGGCAGTAGGAACAGAGCTGCGTTCAATACTACGGCATCTAAAAGATAAACACTTAAGGGAATACAGTGAGTTTACTCAGGTAACTCAGGCAAAGGCTGCACTGAGGCAACACACACTGGAGGATACTTTTAAAAGACATTTCCTTGAAACAGCAACAAGGCCTAAAAGATTACAGAAAAAGCTAATTGAATTCATCACTCTGGATGACCAGAAAATACAGGTTTTCACCATCTTCTGGAGCTTTTGGAGGCACGCTACACCCTCCCCTCTTGACACAACATTTCAGACACTGCCCCACCTGAGCTTTACAACAAGTTCCATGGTCTTTTATCAGACGGCTTTTGGCTTTACAAAGTAAGGTTTCTGGCACAATTTCACCTTCTTCCAAGTTGCATGGAGAAAGGAAAAAGACCGAAGAGGTTAAAGCTCC
>NW_019431441.1:0-434 GCF_002814215.2 Seriola lalandi dorsalis
AGGGTTAAAGCCTGGAAGTCACAGTGGGGTCGAGTTACACACACACACACACACACACACACACACACACACATACACACACAAAAAAAAATCAGGTTGGGTCTCGGGAACCTTTTAATACCCATCTCCGCCCCCGTTTGAAGCGTCAGAGCACCAGCTCTCCAGGGGCTCTCCAGCACAGAGCCAGTCCACACGCTCCTCCAAACTTTACGCACGGATGTTCTCCTGTGGAAGTATTTTACACTGGATTTTGATGTGTTTCAGCTCAGGCGTATTGTTCCAAAATATCTTTTCTACCGACTGGAAGCAGTCCCAGACTTGTTTGAGTATCTTTGAAATCTGAACTTTTTGAAAACTTTCTTTTACTCTTACCATTTTTATGTGATCAGCCTCAATCCATCAGACAGATGCAGTAAATCTGAAAAAAAAAAAAA
>NW_019431442.1:0-731 GCF_002814215.2 Seriola lalandi dorsalis
AATAGGTTATTAGGTAACTGTTATAACCAAGGGCCTTAAAACCTCAAAATTTTTGAAAAGAGAGTTATGTGTTGTTAAGGTTGCTAGGCGACAGGAGGCATGCTATGTGACATTACGGTAAGGGCGGGTACAGCTGGGGAAGCACAGCGAGCCACACCTTGTTAGATCGTGTCCGGCCTCTGAACTGGGACACAGCTAATGTGTAACATTAGCCTGGAGAGCTAGTGGTCAGTAATGGATGAATTATAGCAAAAAATATGCAAAGGGGAGCTTTGATAATATCCTCTGTGATTTGGTGAAAGACATTACAAAACCTCCACAGCCACTCTGGTTGCACAGCATGGTGATAGTGCCTGCACAAAGTTGTGTTCTGGGTTATAACTTTTAACACCTTTGTCTTTTTCAGTGTGAAAGATGTTTGAGCTTAGCAGCCAGGTTCGTTTGGCTGATATTGGGAAAAGGTGAAGTTCATTTACTAATTGGACTTAGGCCATTCTCTGCTTCTCTGTGTCTGATGTTGTCAAATTACTTTCTTCATGATTCATTCATAATTAAAAAAACCCAGAACCTCTGAATATGCAAATGTAGTTCCATGTTTCTACGACAGATCTACACAGGGGTGGAAGCAACGAGTTACACGTATTTTTAAAGTTCGGTAATTTACAGTGAAACACAGACTGAGTGGACTGGTAGAGACTTGAGACCAGAGCTTCAGTAGCAGCTGTAACATC
>NW_019431443.1:0-707 GCF_002814215.2 Seriola lalandi dorsalis
AAAGAAATAACATGACCGAGTCTCTATTTTTAATGAATAAACATTCAACATCAAACGTACAGGTTGTATAAGACACAGGGGAAACTGACTGAACTTAAAGATTATAGAAGAATTGTGAAACAAAGAGCAAACAAAAGAAATGAATGCTTCGTGCTTTGATGCGTCTCTTTTCAAACAGCCTTCAGTCAATGGCTGCCCGGTAATAATCGACCAAACCCTACTCGGTGACATAGATATGTGATTTTGGGCAGTAGTGCAGCAGAGACGCAGCAGTCTTTGTTGTTGTCGTGATTGGGAGCAGGTCAGGACCGCTGTGAAATAACTTCCTTTAACTTGTTGTTTTTATCCTGTTTCCTGCTTCAGTTTTACACACAGCACTTTTTTTGTTTTGTGTGCTGCTTGTGGTTTGTTCTGCACTGTCTCTTCTGTATTTATATATTTTTATCCTTTTGGGATATTTTAAGTGTGTTCTGTGTGAGTTGTCTTTGGATGAAATAAGACCAAACCAAGACCTGAGTTTTTCTATCATCACATTAGTAACCTATGTCTTGTGTCCTTTGTCCCTCCAGAGCTCCCACAGCATCATGTCTGTAAGGAAGAGGAGGTTCTCACTGACCAGCAGCTCTGTGACCAGGAGAGGAACTCCAGTCTGGACCAGGAGGACCCAGAGCCTCCACAGATTAAAGAGGAAGAGGAGGAACTCTGCA
>NW_019431444.1:0-768 GCF_002814215.2 Seriola lalandi dorsalis
TACCTGTAGGCATGGATGGATCACTGGACAGGCCCGCTGGACACAGACCAATGGGCCCAAGCGGGTCAGGGAGGCCCCTCAGTTTCACCTGCAAAATGTCACTGAAAGAGACAGAAAATATAACCACGAAGAAACTCAAGAAGAAGTAAAATGACACGAATGAGACTCAAATGACTCCAAAGAGACAAAAAAACAAACACAAAGAGACATAACACAACTACAAAGAGACGAAACACAACTACAAAGAGATGAAACACAACTACAAAGAGATGAAACACAACTACAAAGAGACGAAACACAACTACAAAGAGATGAAACACAACTACAAAGACGAAACACAACTACAAAGAGACGTAACACAACTACAAAGAGACGAAACACAACTACAAAGAGACGAAACACAACTACAAAGAGATGAAACACAACTACAAAGAGACGTAACACAACTACAAAGAGACGAAACACAACTACAAAGATGAAAAACAACTACAATGACCATGAACACAAACTCGGACCGACCACAAAAAGAGGCCAAATGACACAAAGAAACTCATTTACAACATTTATTTTTGTAGTTGAAACAAATAGTTTTATCTTCCAGGACAAACATTAATGTTATGACCTACATAATGTCAACCATGTCAACCATGTTTGTACAAAATGTAATTTTAGCTTCAGCTCACTCAGAACTTTAAACTGTGGTAGGATGTTTCTCACCAAAATGCACTCTGGGAGTTGTAGTTTTTTATATTTTCTTTGCCTTTTTAT
>NW_019431445.1:0-760 GCF_002814215.2 Seriola lalandi dorsalis
CCCAAGGATGAACCAGAGGAGGTTTCAGTTTTTGTTTTTGAGGTCTTGACTGATTTCTTTAGATTTTTCCATGATGTCAATCACAGAGGAAGTGCGTTTGATGGTAGACTTAAAAAGACTTCCACAGGTTAACCTCCACTGAGCTCAGATTACACCAGTTAGCCTATCAGAAGCTTCTAAAGCCATGACATCATTTGCTGGAAATTTCCAAGCTGTTTCAAGGTACAGTCAACTTCTGACTTCAACTGTAAATGGAGAAATCTCCCTCTGTCTGTCCTTGGATTTTCTTGACAACCGCTTTTCTGATCAACTTCAAACTCCATGCGGTTTTTTGGATTAGTGGTTGTCAAGACCCTAACCCTCACATAAACTGATCCATCAGCCATCAGTGATGTCCTCAGCAACACACCTGGCAAGTTTGAACTGGATTGGCTGAGCGGTTGTCAAGAAAGACTTACAGACTCTCATTAACAGCAGCTGCAACAGGACAGTAAAATAGTTGCTCAAAGGTCATTTTCCAGTGACATTATTCATTAAGTTGATTTAATGCGTCATAACACGCCATGTTTAAGAGTGAGTTAGCTAGCTAGTTACCTCTATGCCCATGCTACTAGCAAAAAGAAGGCGCAGGGGGCCCCAGGGACCTGAAGAACCAAGTTCACATAGTGAGCAGACCCCAGTGTCGGTGTGCTGTAACAGTGATGTGCTGGAAATCTGACTGGTATAGATATCATAGCCAGTAGCCAGCCTTTCTTTTTTT
>NW_019431446.1:0-767 GCF_002814215.2 Seriola lalandi dorsalis
GCATATTGAACTCTATATATATTTGTACACATATATATTTATATGTGTGTGTGTGTGTGTGTGTGTGTGTGTGTGTGTGGGTCCTTAAACTGGATTTTGTCACTGATTTAGCCCTGTCTTTTGTGAATTTTGTTTAAATAAATGACTGTTTGCAGCATATTTTCTCCTGAGTTTTACGTCGGATCTCCAATCATCAACTCACGTCAAAAGGCCAGACAAACAACATGGCAAACATTCAACCAACCAATTCCAATAACATCAGCTGGCATTTTTCTGGTGACGTTATGTACCACTGTGATATTCTTGAGGTGAGCCTTTGGATAGTCCTGCCCTGTCAGTCAATCAAATGCTAGCAAGGCTAAATCAGTTGTCTTGGAGACGTAGCATCCAATTCTGTCCTACATATGCAAACCTGCGCCCTTCATGTGTAGACTAGACTTTTTTTTTTTTTCAGTTAGTGCATTAATATGAATCACCTGTTTTTCCACAGCAACTCCACCAATTAATTAATTCATCAACATATAGTGGGTTTACTGTGAAAGCAGCTAGCTCGGGCCAACAGGGGGCCGCATGGAAATACTCAGATGTAGATCAACTCAAACTGAAAATAAGTACAGTTCTTAATCTATATACTTGGTTAGTTTCCAACACAATCAATTATGTTTTATTTCTTAAAATGATTGGAAAATACAATGTGATCTTTTTAGTTCCTGTAACTCTACATCAAATAGCATCATCTATCACAATCATGGGTCTTAAAGTTGTAT
>NW_019431447.1:0-833 GCF_002814215.2 Seriola lalandi dorsalis
TGTATGTCATACTGACTTGACTTACACAGTGAAGCTGCTGACTGACAGTCCCTTGCCTGTTTCCCACAGGAACAGAAAGAAGATAGCTCAGTACAAAGCAGCAGCATCTCTGGTTAAGAAGAGTGGAGATGAGGAGCTGCAGATCATCTCACCACTCAGAGACGACTGCAGAAGCAAACCATCAACTCCATCATCATCCTCTCCTGACAGGCTACTGAACGGAAACGGAGAGGTGAACGAACTCAGAGCAGGAAACATCCTGGTCACATGGAAAGATGGTAACACCTCTTGCCTGTACTCAGATCCTGCACCACAGGTGGAGCAACAGGAAGAGGAACAGGAAGAGGAGCAGGTGGAGGAACAGGTGGAGGAACAGGTGGAGGAGCAGGTGGAGGAGCAGGTGGAGAAAGACGTAGTGGTGTCAGCTGCTGAGCTGTCATCTCATGAAGTAAAGACAATAGAGTGAAGGGTTCACATTACAGTGAATAACCTCAGTATGATTCTCCTCCAGAGGAGTTCATATGACGTGACCCTGTGTTACATCTGTAAAACAACATGTCTGAACTTTACCTCCACCTTCACTGCCAGCTTCTAGAGATGAAAAACAAATATTCAGGCAGAATGTTAGATATGTGTGATTATTCACTCAAATGCTCAGATCAGACTTTGTTCATTATATTGAGAAATATACTGATTTGCTTTCATTGAAACAGTTCACACTGATACCACTCTCATGTCTTAATGGTAAATATGAAGCTACAGCTAAGAGACAGCTAGCATAGCTTAGCATAAAGACTGTTAACCTGGCTCTGCCAGCCAATAGCTGATTAACA
>NW_019431448.1:0-1205 GCF_002814215.2 Seriola lalandi dorsalis
ACTTTTTATGCCTTACTATACTATGACTTTTTTCACATTTTATACCTTATTATACTATGACTTTTTTTTTAACGTTTAATGCCTTACTATACTATGACTTTTTTTTTACTTTTTATGCCTTACTATACTATGACTTTTTTTTCACATTTTATGCCTTACTATACTATGACTTTTTTATTTTGACTTTTTATGCCTTACTATACTATGACTTTTTTATTTTGACTTTTTATGCCTTACTATACTATGACTTTTTTCGGACTTTTTATGCCTTACTATACTATTACTTTTTTTTTTACTTTTTGTGCCTTATTATACTATGACTTTTTTATTTTGACTTTTTATGCCTTACTATATTTTGACTTCTTTTGGGGACTTTTCATGCCTTACTATACTATGACTTTTTTATTTTTACTTTTTATGCCTTACTATACTATGACTTTTTCACTTTTTTTTCACTTTTTATGCCTTACTATACTATGACTTTTTTCACATTTTATGCCTTATTATACTATGACTTTTTTTTTACTTTTTATGCCTTACTATACTATGACTTTTTTTTACTTTTTATACCTTACTATACTATGACTTTTTTTTTTACTTTTTATGCCTTGCTGTACTATGACTTTTTTTTACTTTTTATGCCTTACTATACTATGACTTTTTTAAAACTTTTTATGCCTTACTGTACTATGATTTTTTTTTACTTTCTATGCCTTACTATACTATGACTTTTTTTTCACATTTTATGCCTTACTATACTATGACTTTTTTATTTTGACTTTTTATGCCTTACTATACTATGGCTTTTTTCGGACTTTTTATGCCTTACTATACTATTACTTTTTTTTGGACTTTTTATGCCTTACTATACCATGACTTTTTTTAACTTTTTATGCCGTACTATACTAGGACTTTTTTATTTTAACTTTTTATGCCTTATTATACTATGACTTTTTTTTTTACTTTTTATGCCTTAATATACTATGACTTTTTTTTTTACTTTTTATGCCTTACTGTAGTATGACTTTTTTTACTTTTTATGCCTTACTATACTAGGACTTTTTTATTTTAACTTTTTATGCCTTGCTATACTATGACTTTTTTTTTTTACATTTTATGCCTTACTATACTATGACTTTTTTTTTACTTTTTATGCCTTAATATACTATGACTTTTTTTTCACATTTTATGCCTTACTATACTAT
>NW_019431449.1:0-1238 GCF_002814215.2 Seriola lalandi dorsalis
AGACAGAGAGAGATGAGTGGGGATGGGTAGCATTACCTTGAAGTTTGTACCCAGTTATGGATCCCAGTGTAGGATTTCCTGGCCTCTGCTCCTCCAAAAGATTCCAATGGGTCCTCTGCATTTAGACGCTTAGGCGTCCATTAGTTTGAAGTGTTGTTTTGGATGTGTATTGTAGTTAATTCAAAGTTTGAGGTAGTAATAGTTGTACTTTGTGTGAAATGCAAAAGTCACAGCGGCCAACAGAATGAGGCAAGTGATGTGGTTGTCCTACAGTCTAGCTTTTGAATCAGTCATGGAAAAAAGTCTTTACTTTATCTAGAAGACAATCATGTGGTATTTGGATTGACTTTTGTGTTGGGATGGGGAAAGGCAAGGGTAGGATTGTTTTTTTTAATCTGCAAATGTGCTCGGCGGTGTAGAGGCTGTGTGTTTGTTAAGAGTGTAGAAGGTGATTTTGTAGGTTTTTATCTCAACACAATCGAGAACAAATGCGGTTTGTACTTGACTCCAATAAAACCGGTGAGGTAAGCAGTTGACCAACAGACACATTGTTTTTTCAAAATAAAAGCAAAATGCAGTTTATTATTTGGTGTTGCAGAAAGAGTCCCCGGATTTGTCCAGACAGTCGCCTGCAAGAAGACACGACAGGGAAAGCGTTAGCAGTGATATGAGAGATACTTAGGTAAAGTTTGACTTAGGCTGTCCTACACAGCTATGAGCAATGGAGCACATGGCAGAGAGAGACAGACAGACACAGAGAGAAAGAGACAGACAGAGACAGACAGAGAAAGAGAGACAGACAGACAGAGAGAGAAAGAGACAGAGAGAGACAGATACAGAGATACAGAGACAGACAGACAGAGAAAGAGAGACAGAGAGATAGACAAACAGAGAGAGACAGACAGACAGACAGACAGAGAGAGAGACAGCGAGAGACAGACAGAGACACAGACAGAGGGAGATAGACAGACAGACAGACAGAGAAACAGAGAGAGAAAGACACAGAGAGAGCGAGATAGAGAGAAAGAGAGAGAGACAGAGAAACAGAGAGAGACAGAGAGAGAGAGAGACAGACACAGAGAGAGAGAGAGACAGAGACAGACAGACAGAGATTTGAATTTTTAAACCAACATTTATTAACTGTACATAAACAGATTACATTATATTAAACCTCCACAGACGTTACAATGAATTGAACACTAGCTGTCCATCAGCCACAGAGCAGAGCAGCTCCTCAT
>NW_019431450.1:0-717 GCF_002814215.2 Seriola lalandi dorsalis
GGAGAAGTGCATGATGACATTAGCATATATTACATTTCTATGGGAAACTGAGGCCTCCTGCAGGAAAGAAGTCCGAGTTTGTTTCTCAATAACGCAGTCTGCCAGTGAACTTAGTCTGAGATGTGAGCAAAGCTTCTACTACGAGTGCATGTGTGTTTATTCTTTTTCTCTTTACCTCCAAACAAGGCAGCGTTGCCACTTCAAAGCAGCAGCAGCGTGCTCACATCTCCACAGCTCTGCAACGCTCAGCTTCAATCCAAACAGACCTCTTTTGTTCTAGCTTTAGCTTTTTCTGTGTGCATGAGTTGGAAGTATAAGTACAAATGCTGATCAGTATTTCAGCTGAGGTTTCAGTGTCAAGTGGTTAAACTTGGGAGGAAAACTTACAGAGGAGGATGTGCTGTCTAAGCTGCTGGCACTGAAAACGGATGAACACTGAACAGCATCTGAACAGCACTGCAAATATTTGAGAGAATCACTTGAATCTGGTAACTTGATGGCGATGCAGCAACTTAAAGGAGCAACTGTGTGACAGGAAACCAAACCACAGTGTTTCTGTTTATTCTCTTAGACTCCTGTTATGTATGAGATCAACTTTTTATTATCAAGACAGTCAAAGCCCTTTATATTATTGCCTACTCATCACATCACTGTGCATCGCTGCAAACTCTTGAATTCAGGGTAAAGTAGTTCCTGCTCTTCACTGTGTTTGATTCT
>NW_019431451.1:0-707 GCF_002814215.2 Seriola lalandi dorsalis
ACTTCTGTTGCTTTGGTTCAGTTGGTCTTGACTTGGCTTATAAAAATAAAAGATTGTGCATGTAGACAAAAATGATGTTACTTGTAGCTTGTGGCAAAGAAAAATAAAAGATGCGAAAAGTGCAAGAATGACTAAGAGCCATGAGTTTGTGGCGAGCAGCTTAGAGCTAAGAGTTTCCATGGCTACAGAGCCGAGCTTTGAGCCGGGACTCTGAGCTTTGAGCAAAGATCTCAGCTTCTAGTTTCTGCATCGTTTTCTAGCTTTAGCCTTTCGGCCTCTAGCTTTTAGCTTCGTTTCTCGCATCTTCTTCCTTCTTAGCATCTCGCCGAGTTTCTAACTTTTTCGCGTTTCTAACATTTCTGACTTCTAACCTTTCTGGCTTTTCTGACTTTGTGTGAATTGTTCACGACTGTTTTATCCCCTGGGGGCTGGTACATGTTTCAGGGGTGTCACCCATCTTCTCCTGTGTTTCCACTTGGAGAAGAGAGTAATTTTCCACTGAACTTTTGAATAATTTAATTGTAGAGTTTACTTATAAACTCGCACATCCGTCTTCCACCATGACCACAAAATATTAAGTGAAATAACATAAAACTACTTGCACTAATAATGAGAGAGGAGTAATAGGAGTGTTGATTTCATATTAATCATGATACAAGTGGTTAATTGATCAAACAACAATATACACATTTCCTTAAGCTAATAGT
>NW_019431452.1:0-434 GCF_002814215.2 Seriola lalandi dorsalis
GTCAGTTGTTCTTAGTGAGACACAGGAGACCTCTGCAGGAACATTTCAAAAGCTTATGGAGATTCATTCTGTTCAGTCCCCTGCAGTATCTCTTCATTTAGTCATTCTTCTTCATGCTCTTTTCATTTTCATTTTCACTCTGTTTCTCTCTGTTGCAAAGTTTTCGCTTTGTAAAATTGTGGGAAATTATTATGTAATATTTTTGAGCAAAGCAACCGGTAATTTCACTGAAAATATTATATTATATAAGGGTGTGGCAGATTAAAATCATAATTCAGGATATTTGCAGTTAATAAACGTCCTCATAGAGGGGAGCTCTAAGATTTACGACGACTCATTTCCCTTAGTCTTAGCGCTGCTCTTTGTCTTGAAGTGTCAGGCCCTGACCTTTGAACTGTTGGAGAATACTATAAAGAAAGATATTGGCTCAACGG
>NW_019431453.1:0-798 GCF_002814215.2 Seriola lalandi dorsalis
TATTATACTATGACGTTTTTTGAAATTTTATGCCATACTATACTATGACGTTTTTTGCCATTTTTATGCTCTACTATAATATGTATTTTTTTGGCATTTTTATGCCTTACTATACTGTGACGTTTTGTGCCTGACTATACTATGACGTTTTTTTGTCATTTTTATGCCGTATTATACTATGATGTTTTTTTGACATTTTATGCCATACAATACTATGACGATTTTTTACATTTTTATGCTCTACTATAATATGACTTTTTTTGGCATTTTTTTGCCTTACTATACTGTGACGTTTTGTGCCTGACTATACTATGACGTTTTTTGCCATTTTTATGCCTTATTATACTATGACGTTTTTTGAAATTTTATACTATACTATGACGTTTTTCCATCCATACCTTCAGCTGTAACACAGCCGAAATGATTTAGCTTTACATTAGCCGCATGTTAGGTCTTAAATTACATTTAGTTAGGTCTTAAATATGTAAGTCCATTTACTGCTTCCTTCGTTGTTTTTTTTTTTTGTTTTGTTAAAGCTCATTGTATAGCAAGGTATATAAAATATCAGTATACTACTCCGTGAAATATCATAAAACGTCATAGTATTGTAAGGCATAAAACGTCAAAGTATAGTAAGGCATATAAAAATGCCAAAAAACTTAATCGCGTACTGTAGCGTGAAACTATCAAAAAACATCACAGGATTATAAAGTCTGAAACCAGGCTTTGAACCCTTGACCTTCTCAGTGTGAGGGAATAGTCCTAACCATCGCACCACGATGCTGCTGCATTGCAAAG
>NW_019431454.1:0-685 GCF_002814215.2 Seriola lalandi dorsalis
CGGCGTCTTACCTTTTGTCTCTCGCAGGTATTGGCACCGACCCCCTTGAAGTGTGAAGTTAAGAGGTCTAGCCCACACAATTTAAAATACAAAAGGGTTTGAATATTGATGGGAAAGTGAGAGGTTGGGTGTCTCAGGTAGTTGAAATGCAGAGGAATTCAATTTACTAATACAATTAAAAGTCTGATATCTTGGTGAGAAGGTGGGAGGTTGGATATCTTACAAAGAAGTTGAAATTACAATTACAATACCTAGCTCTAAAACACAAAGATTTACGTCAAAGATGTCCTTTTTAGACTCCAGTCATATTTGGGTCAAATGTCCTCATCTTTGAGACTCGTCCTGCACTTTTCAGCTGTGAGACTTGACCTGCTAAAGACTGCACTGCTTTAAGACTCAACTTGATTTGAGCCATGGAGAAAAAATGTTGATCAGATGAGTGTGACCAAGAGTAACAAACACTGAATGTGTTGCTGTGTGTAGTTTAGCGCTGCCATACTGGTGTAACTAACTGTGTTTTCAGAACTCTAACACTTTCAAATGCACAATTAAATCATTTGTCTCATTTTATCAAAATGGCTGCAGCCTGAGTCTCATTGTGTCACTGTTTTACTGAAGCTCACTGACTACTGTCACTAACTACTAATCAGTGTTTAAGAGCCTTGTAGTGATTTGAGTTTTTATT
>NW_019431455.1:0-731 GCF_002814215.2 Seriola lalandi dorsalis
TCCTTGGAACAAGCAAAGAGGTCCTTTCCAGTGTTGTTGTAAAGTCCAGTGAGTTGGGAGGTTTCCTGGTGGAATAAAGTCCTGTCTGGCTCTGTGGCTTTGCCGTTATCTCCTTTGTTCTCCTCACAGAGTTAGCTGTTCCATGCTAACTCTGCTATGACTCCTGTTGCTTGGAAAATCAGCTGGCCTTGTGTCGTAGCTGTTGATTCTGAAGAGAACTTGGTTCACTCTCAGTTAATCCGAAGCAGGTCGCTGCTGTTGAGGAGAAGAGTGTTTGCAGGCTGCTGTGAGCAGGCTGGTGAGAGAGCTGGTTTCTCAGGTAGCAGAGCTGACCTGGGCTGGGGCCTTGTTGCCCTTTGAAGAGCCGAGAGAGGAGAGATCAGGAGCTACTCTCCAGAGCAAGCCAAGAAGAGAAGGGAGAGAGAAGAGGGAGAACCAAGAAGGAGATCCGGTTGCTTGGTGACACTCTTTGGGGTCACATGTCACACAGTGACCCACCCTGGCTGGCCAGTGAGGTCCGTGGAGGGAAGGGTCATCCCCAGTTGTGAACAGTGAGTAACTGTGGAGTGTGAGTTCCTTTGTCCAGTGGAGCAAAGAAACATCTGGTCTCTTGAATGATGAGTACCAACAGTTGCAACTCTTGACTTGTGTAATTATGTTAGACCTCTTGGGTTTTCTTTCAGGGTAACATAATTTGGGTGGACACACACATCACTGTCACCAAAAACTTA
>NW_019431456.1:0-1552 GCF_002814215.2 Seriola lalandi dorsalis
AACGGCATAGTATAGTAAGGCATAAAAACGTAAAAAAACAGCATAGTATAGTAAGGCTTAAAAACGTCAAAAAACGGCATAGTATAGTAAGGCTTAAAAATGTCAAAAAAACGTCATAGTATAGTAAGGCATAAAATGTCAAATAAACGTCACAGTAACGGCATAGTATAGTAAGGCTTAAAAAACGTAAAAAAACGTCATAGTATAGTAAAGCTTAAAAACGTAAAATGTAAAAAAAAAACGTCATAGTATAGTAAGGCATGAAAATATAAAAAAAAAACGTCATAGTATAGTTAGGCATAAAATGTCAAAAAAACGTCATAGTATAGTAAGACATAAAGACGTCAAAAAATGTCATAGTATAGTGAGGCATAAAAACGTCAAAAAAACGTCACAGTATAGTAAGGCATAAAAATCTCAAAAAACGTCATACTATAGTAAGGCATAAAAAGTCATAGTATAGTAAGGCATAAAAAAATAAAAAAAATGTCATAGCATAATAAGGTATAAAACGTCTAAAAACATCATAGTATTGCAAGGCATAAAACGTCAAAAAACATCATAGTATAGTAAGGCTTAAAAACGTCAAAAAATGGCATAGTATAGTAAGGCTTAAAAACGTCAAAAAATGTCATAGTATAGTGAGGCATAAAAACGTCAAAAAACATCATAGTATAGTAAGGCTTAAAAACGTCAAAAAATGGCATAGTATAGTAAGGCTTAAAAACGTCAAAAAACATTATAGTATAGTAAGGCTTAAAAACGTCAAAAAACATTATAGTATAGTAAGGCTTAAAAACGTCAAAAAATGTCATAGTATAGTGAGGCATAAAAACGTCAAAAAACAGCATAGTATAGTAAGGCTTAAAAGCGTCAAAAAACGGCATAGTATAGTAAGGCATAAAATGTCAAATAAAAATCACAGTATAGTAAGGCATAAAAATCTCAAAAAATGTCATACTATAGTAAGGCATAATAAGTCATAGTATAGTAAGGCAGAAAAAAAAAAATGTCATAACATAATAAAACGTACATTTTAATGCCTTATTATACTATGACGTTTTTTGACGTTTTATGCCTTACTATACTATGACCTTTAATGCCTTACTATAGTATGACATTTTTTGAGATTTTTATGCCTTACTATACCATGACCTTTTTTGAGATTTTTATGCCTTAAAATACTCTGATGTTTCTTGACCTTTTATATCTTATTATACCATGACGTTTTTTTATATTTTCAAGCCTTACTATACTATGACGTTTTTTTGACATTTTATGCCTTACTATATTATGACGTTTTTTTATATTTTCATGCCTTACTATACTATGATGTTTTTTTGACATTTAATGCATTACTATACTATGCCGTTTTTTGACGTTTTTAAGCCTTACTATACTATGCCGTTTTTTGATGTCTTTATGTCTTACTATACTATGACGTTTTTTTGACATTTTATGCCTTACTATACTATGATGTTATTTTACATTTTATGCCTTACTATACTATGACGTTTTATATAGTAAGGCATAAAACGTCAAAAAACGTCAT
>NW_019431457.1:0-1837 GCF_002814215.2 Seriola lalandi dorsalis
CATAGTATAGTATGGCATAAAAGTGTCAAAAAACATCATAGTATAGTGTGGCATAAAAATGTCAAAAAAAATATCATAGTATAATATGGCATAAATCATCAAATAGCGTATGAAAGTGTCATAGTATGGTGTCAAACATTATCATAGTATAGTGTGGCGTAAAAGTGTCCAAAACAGTCATAGTATAGTTTGGCATAAAAATGTCCAAAAATGTCATAGTATAGTATGACATAAAAATGTCAAAAAACATCACAGTATAGTAAGGTGTAAAAATATCAAAAAATATCATAGTATAGTATGGCATAAAAATATCAAAAAACGCAATATTATAGTATGGCATAAAAACGTCAAAAACCGTCATAGTATAGTATGGCATAAAAATGTCAAGAAATATCACAGTATTGTAAAGAGTGAAAATATCAAAAAATATCATAGTATAGTATGTCATAAAACTGTCAAAAAACGTCATAGTATAGTATGGCGTAAAAATGTCAAAAATTGTCATAGTATAGTATGGCGTAAAAACGTTGAAAAATGTCATAGTATAGTGTGGCATAAAAATGTCAAAAAACATCACAGTATTGTAAGGTGTAAAACTGTCAAAAGTCGTCATAGTATAGTAAGTCATAAAAATGTCAAAAAACATCACAGTATAGTATGGCATAAAAACATCAATGTAATTTCTATTTCTTTGGATTGTGGAAGCTAGCCACAAATCCCCATACAAGCAGAGGGAGAACATGCAAACCTCAACACATAAAAGCCCCCACGAATGTGATTCGAACCAACAATCTTCTTTACTTGAGGCAAGAGTGCTAACCACTGTACCACCATGTTAAAGAAGTAGGAAAGTCATAGTGAAATGTAATGAATAAAATCATCAAATAGCGTATGAAAGTGTCATAGTATGGTGTCAAACATTATCATAGTATAGTATATCATAAAAACGTCAAAAAACGTCAAAGTACAGTATGGCATAAAAATGTCAAAAAATATCATAGTATAGTATGGCGTAAAAATATCAAAAAACATCATAGAATAGTATGCCATAAAAATGTCAAAAAATATCATAGTATAGTATGGCATAAAAGTGTCAAAAAACGTCATAGTATAGTGTGGCATAAAAATGTCAAAAGTCGTCATAATATAGTGTGGCATAAAAATGTCAAAAAATATCATAGTATAGTATGGCATAAAAATGTCAAAAAACATCATAGTATAGTGTGGCATAAATATGTCAAAAAACATCACTGTATTGTAAAGCGTGAAAATATCAAAAAATATCATAGTATAGTATGTCATAAAAACATCGAAAAATAGTGTGGCATAAAAATGTCAAAAAACGTCATAGTATAGTATGGTATAGTATGTCATAAAAACATCGAAAAACGTCATAGTATAGAATGGCATAATAAAATCAAAAAACATCATAGTATAGTAAGACATGAAAAGTCAAAAAGCGTCATAGTATAGTAAGGCATAAAAATGTGTAAAAAACATCATAGAATAGTAATGGCATCAAAATTGATGATAGAATTAGGCATAAAAATGTGAAAAAACGTTATATTATACTGAGGCATAAAACTGTTAAATAAAAATATCATAGTATAGTAAGGCAGAAAAATGTCAAAAAAAGTCATAGTACATTATGGAATAAAAATGTCAAAAGTCGTCATAGTATAGTATGTCTTAAAATGTCAAAAATTATCATAGTATAGTATGGCGTAAAAATATATAAAACGTCATAGTATAGTATGGCATAAAAATGTCAAAAAATATCATAGTATAGTGTGGCGTAAAAATATCAAAAAAAGGCATAGTATAGTATGGCATAAAA
>NW_019431458.1:0-710 GCF_002814215.2 Seriola lalandi dorsalis
GTACTGTCATGTTGTTTCTAAGTTCAGAAAATGTGTAATGCAATGAAGCTGTGCTTCCAAGTAGACTTTTTTTTCTGTGATATTAGGTGATATTTCTGAGTCAAAGGGTTACATTATTAATCTGATCATTATATTAGGGAAACTATTTATTTTTAAAGCTGCCAATGAGGGTTCCTTGAACATCAACCACTCTTATTAAATGTCATTTTACTTTGGAAGGATATATTCCAAAAAGAAATGATGACCTTAAAAAGTATAGGGAAAGATGGGAAAGGTTTATTGAAGTTGAAGGCTGGTGAGCATAGCCGTTTCTTGCTATATGCAGACTATGCAGATGCATAGGGCTCCTGCAGCCACTAGGGGGCCCCAAGCTGCAAGTTCAGTCTCAATACATTTGGGGAGAATTAAAACTACCTGTCTTTATTTGTAGCCAGCCAAGCCTCCTCATGTGTTTAGTGAAGATTTTATATGCTCAAAAATTCAATGTAGGATATAAACTAAGCTGCAATGACAGGGAAGCTGTGGCTTGTGTTTGTGGGGTAATCAAGTCAAAATCATCATTAGGCTGTCAGGCAATGAGTGATGTCTGCCGACAGGTATGATGGGATGACCAAAGATCCTCTATCCACTCTACTCTCTCTGGAATGACTGACAGCGGTCAGCGAGGAGAATAACGGTAGCGTTAGTAAGGGTATCATGGTATTAAAAAG
>NW_019431459.1:0-708 GCF_002814215.2 Seriola lalandi dorsalis
AGGTTTATGACACACACACACCTTAGCAGACCCTCACGTATTCATGGACAACTTGGATGTAAACATGGTCCAGTGTATTTTCTCCTCTTGTCGCAACACAGTGGAATTTCAAATTTCAAATTAGCATGAGTGAAGTCGCCAGCATTGATGAAAAATCCGTCAGAGTGTGCTATTGATCGCTGATGCTCCCGTACAGCGGTAAACTCACTCTACAGTCTTTGGACTAAACACACAGTCCACCACAACAAGTCCCACCAGACAGCAATAATTCCCTGCCATTTCAGTAATGACTCTTGAATGTTGCTGTGTAGCCATGTTTCAATGAAAACAAAAGATGCAGCAGTTGTTCATCATACTCAGTCTGCCTACCCAGAAGATCCTGATGGCAGTAGCAGAGTTTCACCACATGAAAAAGCAGAAAAAACTAAAAACATCATCTTACTATATAGCTGGCTATCTGTGGTTATCACTGCTGAATCACTGCACAACACTGACCACGTCCAATCCCACTGATCCGAGACGGCTGTGGTCAGAGGTGAAACAGAGTTTAAGCTTTCAACTGGTTTGGATAAAAACAGATAATCCAAATTGAATGAATGACATGAAAAAAAAGTGATTATTTGACAGCTTCTGCAGAATTTCCTTTTTTATGACTATATACTGTAAGGTATTATTATGTGGCTGATCCTACAGGCTCCACCTACTTTA
>NW_019431460.1:0-698 GCF_002814215.2 Seriola lalandi dorsalis
TGTATAGTCGAGGGGGGAGCTGCACTTTCAGTTTGTAATACTCGACAGGTTCATCGTTACAATCGACACCTTCCATATTTGTTGTCACATTGCTTTCACATTCTCATTTGATACCTTGTTATTACAAAATATTGCCTATATCTGGGCTATCAGTCGATAATCATTATTTTATTATACCTGTTAAATGTTACATCAGTGTTGCACCTGATCTCAACAGCAACACAGTAGAGTACAGAGCAGGAGGGACTCAACTCAAAGCATCTTGATTTTTTTGGTGATCACTACCTTAAAGTATCGGTTCACAATTTTCAAGTCTTATCATAACGCAACACAGAAACGAATATTATCAATTTCCGTGCAGCAAGACAAGGCTAACCCAGAACATAAACAGAAAGACGTTCAAAATGTGAACTTCCCCTTTAACCTTTGGGATGAATTTAAAATTCTAAGTAAAGCTGATAAGTAGATTGGCAGCCTCCACTCTCGTGTCTTTCCAGCATTGTAATTTGGCACAGAGAATGAATTAGTTATCATTCATTTTCTTTGATATTTAGACCTCCTCCAGCTGGCAAAGTGATTACAATGGTGTTGAATGGCATAAGGACTTGTAAGATACTTTTCCCTCTGTCTCTTTGAATCTGTTTCTTTGCCTCTTTCAGCATTAGCTCAGATCAGACCCTGTAATGTAAAAACGCTTT
>NW_019431461.1:0-579 GCF_002814215.2 Seriola lalandi dorsalis
AAGGCATGAAAAGTCATAGTATAGTAAGGCATAAAAAGTCATAGTATAGTAAGGCATAAAAAGTCATAAAAATCACATAATATAGTAAGGCATAAAAAGTCACAAAAACCACATAGGATAGAAAGGCATGAAAAGTCATAGTATAGTAAGGCATAAAAATAACATAGTATAGTAAGGCATAAAAAGTCATAAAAATGTCATAGTATAGTAAGGCATAAAAATTCATAGAAATGTCATGGTATACTACGGCATGAAAAATCATAGTATAGTAAGTCATAAAAAGTCATAAAAACGTCATAGTATTGTAAGGCATAAAAAGTTATAAAAACGTCATAAAAACGACATAGTATAGAAAGTCATAAAAGGTCATAGTATAGTAAGGCATAAAAAGTCATAAAAACATCATAAAAACGACATAGTATAGTAAGGCGTAAAAATTCATAAAAAGTCATAGTATAGTAAGGCATAAAGAGTCATAGTATAGTAAGGCATAAAAAGTCATAAAAACGACACAGTATAGTAAGGCATGAAAAGTCATAGTATAGTAAGGCATAAAAAGTCATAAAAACGACAGAGTAT
>NW_019431462.1:0-701 GCF_002814215.2 Seriola lalandi dorsalis
GTAGTTACTGACAGTAACCACTGGGGGGCAGTGATCATGGTAGTTTCTCTGAGTGAAGACATCACTGTTGGTATCAGTGTCGTTAACATCCGTCATTAGTACAACTCTATTAACAAGATTTAAGTCATGTCATGTGACATCATGTCATCAGTTTTTTCTTTCCAGCACCAGAAGCTGCAGAACCTCATGGAGAACTCTGTTGTTTTCAAGTTTCCTTTAGTGTCTGTCATCTCATTGGTTGTTAAACAGACCTTTATGTTGGTGTTAGTCAGAGAAACTATCAGATCTGACCTCAGGAATGAGACTGTGTCTGTTTTATTTAGAGGCGAGAGGAAAGGTTGTGAATCAGGTCTTTCTAGATTCCTCACTGAGGTGCAGGGAAATGATAGAGAAACCACAGTCAGATAAAATCAAAGCGGGAAGGACAGAAATTCTTCAACTTCAGATCAAAATCTGTTGCTCAGGAACTGATACAGGTCTAAGCTCAAGAATATGGACGGTGATCCGCATGATCTGCTCCTGATCCCTCCTCCATCACAGGTGGAGCCGTGGCTGATTCCAGGAAACAGCTCACCTGTCTCACTCTTTTCTCTGCAGGCGTCAAATGGAGACTCTTCTTCTTCAACTGTGTTTGAACCAAGTGTAAGTTTGCTTTGTTTGATACGTTCACTTTGTCTTTAGTGACTTCACTGCGTGTTTCC
>NW_019431463.1:0-596 GCF_002814215.2 Seriola lalandi dorsalis
TCTTTTCCCACAGATTCTCCCTCAAGGTGAAGATGAACTTTTCAATGAGACAGAGCTCCTTCTTGTGCACACGTATAATCCTCACATTATTTTAAACATTTGAATTTTTATTCATTTATAAATGATCGATCCACTTTACTCTTGGGAAAAAGTAAAATTCACTGGCTCATTGGTTTGATCATAAATTACATGAACAGCTGCAGATGAATTATGGACATTTTGTGCCAACCTTGTTTATTTCCCCCCTTAGTTAAAGCAAATATTTAACAGCCCCTTCTGTGGCACAATCAAACCCATAAATTTAATGCATATCAGCCTGGCTACTGTCAGCGCATTCGTTTATTTGCAATAAGAGTTCTCCACTCAAAGTTATCCATTTAAACCTATATTTATATGCTATTAAAGAATCAAAATCAGCATGTACATGGATCTCCTCTGATCTGAAAACCACAGTCTGCAAGCAGTTAGCTGTGGCCAACGTCCCAGAGAAGAGTGTCTATCTTAGCAGTTACACAGAGTTTTGTATATATTTTTGTAACTATCTGATTGGTGAAAAAGTTGGGGAGAAACCATGGTTTAGACTCAGCTCTCCCTTC
>NW_019431464.1:0-711 GCF_002814215.2 Seriola lalandi dorsalis
GTTTCCTTTTTATTTTGATTACATTTATAGTTTGAAAATAAAAACTTAATTTGTCTAAGGTAGAATTCAGAGGGGATTCACTTAAGCTGAGAATTTACAGCACACATGTTGATTCTCCCCAGATAAGGGAGGCTGTCAATTCAATTTAAAACCGGTTATTTCTTCTGTTGGACTAAATTAACTTAGTAACATTTGATGTTTTTGATGTTTTGTTAAGTTTCCTGTTGAAACCCACCCTTGTGTCCTAAATGTTGTGGTTCATCACAAGGCTTTTTTAAATAGTTCATATTCATGTGTTATAGTTGTTTTTAATGATTTTTCTTCTGTGATTGTATATGTTTATAAATAGTTCCATTTCAAGAATTTGCTTTTAATTTTGTATCTTTTCTTATGTATTAAATTTGTGTTCCTCATGAATTGAGTTATTTATTGTGATGAATTTGTTCCTCATGAATTGAGCTATTTATTGTGATGAATGGATGGAAAGCCGACACTTTTTGGAAAGAACAGAGAATATAAGCTTTACAATGAGGTATTACTCCAGTAAATTAGATAATGCTATCATGAAATAGCAGCTTAAGAGACCAGATTTGACCTCTGACCCATCACTGAAAGCTGCCTAAAATTGACCACATTAAATGTCTGGTTAATAACATGAGCTTTGTGATAGGATGGAAAGCCAACACTTGTTGGAAAGAAGAGAATCTAAGC
>NW_019431465.1:0-668 GCF_002814215.2 Seriola lalandi dorsalis
AAGAAGCTTCGTGTAGAATATTCTCAGTCTTTATCTTCCTGGTCGCTGCCGCCGCAGGTCAGCTGACTGAACCAGCGCCGCAGCTGAGAAATGTAGTGCCAAAGGAAAGTGCTGTTTTCACAGGAAGATAAACCTGATGATGTCACTTCCTGTTAATCTCCACACAAAACATGGATATCATTATTATTATTTTTATTAACTGCCCATTATTATCTTAATTCATCTGTTAATTGTTTAATCTATAACATGTCAGATTGTAGTGAATCATCTTGTTTTGTCCAATCAACAGTTCAAAAGTAAAACTCAAAGATTCAGTTCAAATCCTCAACAGAAAAATTGATTGATCAAATCCTGAATAAATATGATTATTGTTTATTATTTATTGATTAATCAACTAATTATCGCAGCTGTATTATCATTATTATTGCTGTTGTTGTTCGTGGTTCGGGGCTGCTGGTCACAGCTGTGTGAACGCTGCCCCCGGTGGTCAGAGCGGGAACAACAGGGGAAGTTGATCCTGATGAATGAACTCTCTTCTTTTTTCTTTCTTCTGATTCAGATTCCTCAGAACCTCCCCTGTTCTGTCACTTTACAGCCCGGCCCAGAGGACACCGGGAAGGTAACACACACACACACACACACACACACACACACACACACACACACAC
>NW_019431466.1:0-975 GCF_002814215.2 Seriola lalandi dorsalis
GATAATAACCTTAAACAAAGGAGATCACAGTTACAAGTTTTAGTTCCTCCCATGTGGACAAAAATGAGTTCATCTGAAAAGAGTGAAATAAGGTTCTCATGGCAGATTTACCAAAACTGAGTGATTTTATGTTCTTGGACAGGTCGGGCCGCCCAGGAGGAGCCTGTGTATGGGAAATGCTGTGGAGTTTGTACAAACTTCACACAGCACGGTGGTGTGTTCCAAGTCGGACCTCACAGGACCAAACTATTTCCATACTGTTGTGAGGCGCTGCTGCTTGAGTGACAGCAGAAGAAGAAGCACTAATCTCGATTTTGTGATTTAGTTTAATTTTTCACGTTACTCAAAACAAAAACTTGAATTAATCTAATTAATTTGGCATATCGCCTAACCCCTGTCCAGAGCCAACGCAACAGCTTCTCCCCACCATTCAACACCCCAAGAGCCAGTTGTCACAGCCAAGTGTCAGCACCCCAAGGCCCCCTCCTTCACCTGCTGATCGCCTGACTACAAACCCAACCCCAGCACCTGACCTTGCAACGTCCTGATAAACTACTCGAAATTTGGTTATTGTACAATGTTTTATTAGCAATTTTATCAACAGAAAATGGCCTCCACAAACCCAAGTTTTTTATATTCGAACTAAAAGTCTGTAAATTTAGGAAAAAGTCCAATGGAAGACAATGATGAAGATGTCTCAAACCAGAAAAAAAACAGAATCAGTAACTTACCTTTTGGCCCTCATCTGCTCCTGAAGTCTGCTGTACATCTCCAGGACTGATGGAAATAAAAGAAACAAAGCAAAAGAGCAGAAAAGTGACTAACAGCACTGACAGCATGGTAAAAGTAAATGTTGTAATGAAGGGTTTTAAAAGGGAGTTGTAGTTCCAAAAGATTAACAAATTTGTTTTCCCAGTGCATCACTTCTGAAAATGAAACATAAAACCTTAAAATATAAGATCTGAGTTATTTTTC
>NW_019431467.1:0-697 GCF_002814215.2 Seriola lalandi dorsalis
GAGTGTTCATAAACCAATCAGAGTGCCATCACCAATTCCCTTTAAAAGTCAAGTGCTTGCACCTTGGAGTATTGCTATTATAACAGCGCAGTGTTTTACACTTAGATTCTATTTGGTCAGTCGATCATATATTGCGATTGACCAGTGAGCCCAGTCCTGACACAAAAAGTCCCTGAACATCTACTGATCACAAATACAGAGTCCTGCTTTCAATCATCACTATCATCATCATCCTCATCATCATCATCATCATTGTCATCATTGTCATCATTGTCATCATTGTCATCATCATCATCAGCAGCAGAAGCAGCAGCATCATCATCATCATCAACACCACCATCATCATCATCATCACCATCATCATCATCATCATCATCATCACATCATCATCACCATCATCATCATCATCATTATCACCACCATCATCATCAGCATCATCAGCAGCAGCAGCATCGTCATCATCATCATCATCATCATCATCACCATCATCACCACCATCATCAGCATCATCATCATCATCCTCATCATCATCATCACCATCATCATTATCATCATCATCACCACCATCATCATCACCACCACCATCATCATCATCATCACCACCATCATCATCATCATCATCACCATCATCATCATCATCATCATCACCACCACCATCATCATCATAACCACCACCACTATCATCATCATCATCATC
>NW_019431468.1:0-849 GCF_002814215.2 Seriola lalandi dorsalis
TGAATAACTCCTGGTTGCCAGACAAGGTGCTGGTGTAGCACTTGTATCTCCCCTGGTCCTGAAGCTTCGCCCCTGTCAGCTGGAGGGAGGCGTTTCCTCTGGAGATCTGGTCCTTGAACAGCGACGTCCTGCCTCTGTAGCGCTGGTCCTGGTGAGCGAGCTGGTCTGTGTTGTAGTATAAGGAGTGGACAGGACTGTTTCCTACTGTCACCAGAATCCAATGGACGACCGCGTTGTTGCCAGGCGTGAAGCTGCACGGTAAGATGCAGCTCTCATTGAAACCGCAATACACCTCAGCATCTGCACAACAGGTAAAGACACAAGCACGGAGGTTCAGCTCAGGCCTCTTTAAAAGCTTTAAAAGACGAAGGAACGCCACCTTCAGCTAAACCTCTCTAACCCTGAATCCTTGTCCATATCAACTTTTAAAATCGCCTCTTCATCCCGTACCCCAACAGAGGTCTAGACCATTCTTCTCTGACCATGTTGCATCCGTCTCCATGTTGGCATCACCATCCCTCCGACACCCTCACATGTCTAACTAACACTTCTTTACTCCTTTAACTTTGATCTCCTTGCACTGATAGACGTAACATTTAGCACTTACACCAAGGTTTCCTCCCGCACTGAAGCTTTAGTGACGTCCCTCACTTTGGATAAAAGGCTGCTTTTATTTTCATTTGACCAACTCTTTCAATAAAAATATTCAGTAATGCAGCTTTAAAATGTGGAGGAAACTGACACTGACATTCTTTCTTTTTCTTGTCATTCAATAACAAGGAAATCCTGTTCGTCACAAGGAATTCAAAAGAAAAACGAAAGCATTCGTTGTTCTGGAAGGTGAAATGT
>NW_019431469.1:0-678 GCF_002814215.2 Seriola lalandi dorsalis
AACTTAATCAATAAATAACTAAACTTAATACTTGTAGATGTTTTAATTTAACCAAAAAATGTTGTTAAATGAACTGTAACTAAACATAATACAAACTACAAACAAACCCGGGATAGAATGTGTCTGCAAATGAGAAGTTACTGAACATAAGGTTAAATGGTGAACAAGCATGAGTAAATCTGTAAACTATGATGTTATGATGGATCAAAGTAGGGACAAGTGGTGTAATTCTTACCCACTTTGTCACAAAATCCCTTTATCTCAAAATAATACTCATTGTCCATATGTACACTGAAACAGCATCGTGCCTCCTTTAAAGGTATAATATGTAAGATCGCGCTACTTGCTCCACCTCCATAGGGGGCAGCATTTCACCTCTTCACCCCTGTCCAGTTAATCATGTTGTTGTTTTCCCCATGTTCCTTATAATTTATTATTTATATGTGCCTTTATTGTTGTTAGTTAAAATTGTTGATAGCACTGAAATAAATTATTCATTTACCTATAAATATATGAAGGCAAGGTGATACTGCATGACTGCATCAAAGTTTCTTTGTCTTACTTGTAAAAGTAACAGCCGCAGGAACAGGCTAAATTCTACTAAATCACTACAGCTTCTGTCGACATCATCAATCATATATTTATGTGTATTTGTCAGTGCGGTTTTTCATTTGCACT
>NW_019431470.1:0-674 GCF_002814215.2 Seriola lalandi dorsalis
GACATTCACTTTCTATATGAATGTATTTTCTTCAGTGGAGACGAAATAATAGGTGGATGTCCTGGCCTCTTGAAACTGTCGTAATTTGACTAAAAGTCTATAGGCTTCGGTTTACACAGTAGCAACATTATATTTAGCTAGCTGTCATACAAAGAATGTAACACTCTCTTAAAGCACAGGCTGCACTGCAGGACCACAACCATTAAATGTCAGGTGATGGTGTTTTGTGTCAAACAGTTATTGTAGGCAGGCTTTTATTAGAGACAAGCCTTTACTTCTAATTCCCTCTGTTTGATATCTATAATTGGTCATACCAGTACTTCAGTATAATGTCTTGTTTTGATTCTCACGGTGCCCCCGATGGCCAGTCCGACGATGGAACAGTTTATAATGCGAACAATAAAATCAGAAATGGACTTTTATTGTCAGTTCTCGTGCTTGTCTGACAAGCTTGTCCGTGCTGTTGCTTTTCAGATTATTTTCTATTAAATTGAAGTTGATAAATAATGCGTGCCACCTGGCCAAGTGGCGTTATCCATTGTACTGAAGGGGGGATTTAATTCTGGCATGTTAAATTATTATTATTACCGTTTGTTGTGTATGATTGAATACCCCAAGTGTCCACATGCAGAATGGATGAGTCACATGGTCGGACAGGGAAACAAGTTCTGCCC